>NW_008580294.1:42510-43597 GCF_000520115.1 Aphanomyces invadans
CTTCCTCTGCGCCCGCCTACACTTGGTAGCACTACAAGTTCGTCCAAGACCAACCATGCCCTCTGCTCCCCTCCCTGGTCCCTACGAAGCCGTAATCCCTCGTCTTCGTCAAAGCTTCGGCGACGAAGACGCCGCCTCGCTCCTCAGCGCGCTTACCCGGAGAATCAAGCACGCTTGCTCAGTGGCATCGGTTTATCGATGGACATCGCCATCGATGCTGCTGTCGCTTCCCTCCAAGCAAGGAACGAGACGCTTGAAGAAAGCGTCGCCCGAATGCAAGCGCATGGCCGTGCGCTCGAAGATCAACTCAGGGATCACGAAGGCAACATCAGCAGCCTTAGTCAAGAACTCTATGAGGCCAAACGGCGCGATCACCGCGCGTGCTCCAAGCCCAAGTCTATCAAGCTTGAGGTCACCAAGTTTGGCGGAGCAGAATCGGACAAGCTGCTCCGCTGGGTCCTTCAAGTTAGCTCAGCTGCCAAGGCTCAGCTGATCGACGACGAGGAAACACGTGTTGCGTTTGCCATGTCCCACCTCAAGGGACGCGCCGAAGATTGGGCGTATTCGAAACGCCTAACCGTCCCCGATTTCTTTCCGTCGTTTCACGAATTCGTGACGGAACTGAAGAAGGTGTTCCTGCCTCCCAACAGCGATTTCCTCAAGCGTTCCAAGTTCCTCGCTTGCAAACAAGGCAAGCGATCTCTCCAGGAGTATATCCACGAGCTTCGCTTCCTCGCAGCGTACGTCAACGACGAGGCCTCGCTTCCAGAAGCGCTGCGGTTCACCGTGTTTATGGGCGGTCTAAACCAAGGCCCCGAGCGGACTCAACTCTTCCGCGAATATCCCGCGACGTTTGAAGACGCCGTCCGAATTGCCCTCTCGGAATCGTTTTCCTCTACCCTCGCCCATGGGCGTGGAGGTTCGTCCGATATGGCAGTTTCTATGTTGGTGCGGTCCACAGACGATCGCAAATGTTTCAATTGGTCACCTCTCGCGTGCGTGCAAGGCCCCACGCAAGAACCCACCTCGACCGATGGCCTTCACTTTTGGCCATCAGACGCCACGTCATCAACCCCCGCCGCACCCC
>NW_008580294.1:55967-57521 GCF_000520115.1 Aphanomyces invadans
CTGCGACGATGATTGCGGATATGTTTGTGCAAGATACGTGCAACCTCGATGAGTTGCCTCGGACATCCTCCGAGATCCTCGCGATACCAGAGATGAGTTTCCATGCGTTCATGGCATCTCTCCGCGCTAATGAAATTGCCTGTATTGCGATCCTTACGATTGTAGACGAGTTGGACCTCCTTTCGACCTCGACGGCGGATGATTCTGTTCTACCGTCCCCTGTGAAATCCCAGACGTGGGATTCCCTACGGTCCAACCCGTACTACGACCTCCTCCGTGAGAACGAGGACGTCTTCCCCGACGAAGTACCCTGCCGCCTGCCCGTCAACAAAGGGTGCGGCACGAGATTGATTTGGTTCCGGGAACCAAGTACCGTGTTACGCGGCAGTGGCCGCTCCCACGCTAACTAGTCGAAGCAATCGACTCCTTTTTCGCGGCGCGCAAGAGAGCCGGGCATGTCCGCGAGAGCACATCGCCACACAGCAGCCCGACCTTCTGTTTGAAGAAACCCAATGGCAAGTGGCGTATTGTACACGCCTTCAACAAACTGAATGCTGCAATGATTCCTGCGCAGACGCCGATTCCGCGCAAGGATGTGATCACCGACAGCATGAGCGGGTCGACGATCTTGTCAACCATCGACCTGCGTGAATGTTTCTACCAAATCTTGATGCGCGAGAGCGACATCCAGAAGACAGCTGTCTCCACCCCCAGTGGCATGCTCTGGGAATGGCTTGTGATGCCACAAGGCCTCTCCAACGCCCCTGCGACGTTCAATCGCATGGTCACGAACAAGTTTCGAGCGATGCACTCCGTCGCTCCCTCCTACTTCGACGACATCTACATTCACAGTCGCGGCATCGCGACTGCCCCCGATCTTGACGTCCATCGACGCCACCTACGCGCTGTGCTTGACGACCTCCGCGCGAATGGCTTGTACGAAAAACTTTCAAAGTGTCTCTTCGGCGTCGACGAGAACCCTGTTCTTGGTGACATTCGTGGTTGTCGGGTGGACCCCGACAAAGTCAAGGCCATCGTGGACTGGCCGACTCCAACTTGTGTAAACGAACTGCGTCGTTGGCTCGGCCTTGCCACGTACCTCCACAAATACTCGGCCAGCTTTGCCGATTTCGCCCAGCCACTCTTTCGTTTGCTTGTGAAGGACGCACCTTGGGCGTGGGAGGAGTCCTGTGAAGAAGCCTTCACAGCACTGAAGTCGAGCTTGCAAAGCGCCCCGATCTTGGCGCTGCCCGACTTCGATCGCCCTTTTACCGTTGTTTGCGATGCGTCCAAGTTCGCAATCGGCTGCTGCCTGATGCAGCATGACAACGACGGACACCTCCGTCCTGTTTCGTACCAAAGCCGCCAACTCCATGCGGCTGAAAGGTCGTATCCTGTTCACGACCTCGAACTGTTGTCGATGAAGTATGCCCTCACGAAGTTTCGAGTCTACCTGCAAGGCTCGAAACCCATTATCGTTTTCACGGGTCATGCGTCGTTGCGCACAGCCGTCAACTCACCGCATTTGTCCCAGCGCATGGCACGCTGGCTGTC
>NW_008580294.1:65997-68066 GCF_000520115.1 Aphanomyces invadans
CTACCTGACGACTGGCACGTACACAAGACATTTTACGTGGGAAAACTGAAGAGGTATTTATTACCTAACACTTCTTCTACCAACGACGATGCAACGATGGAAGCACTCGCTCGCGTCCCGCGGCTCCTCTTCTTCACCGTCCTCCTCTTGGCCGACGAAGTTCGGCAACGGCGCCGGAGCGGGATAATACCCCGCATATGGATCCCCCTGCACTTCAAAGTATCGTGCCGCCTTCCGACTTGCCGGCGCGGCCGCCCACGCAGTCGACCGACTGTCTTCCCTCTCGCGGTCTTCCAACCGCCGCGCAGGAGCCCAACCGACTCGTCGACGTTCGGTGGACGCAATCAGGTCGTCGATTTGCCGCAACTACAAGATGGATATCAGACGACGAGGCAAATGCGATCTTACCTCATGATCGCGCCGCCATGCTACGCGCGTCGCGATCCGTGCGACGACGGCGCCTTGAAGACGATGGTACTTCCCGTGACGGTTCATCGCGACGTTAGTCAGCGCATTGGCCAACTCCGTAGTCGTCGTCGGCCACTTCCCGTTCCGACCACCCCGTCCTCGCCCCACCAACGAGAAGACGAAAATGCTGATGTACTCCAACATCGTCTCGTCTCCTCGTCGAGCAATCAACCCCATGTCCACGACCCATCCAGGGCACTGGGCCTTCATACGCCCCTTGAAGGCCGTGAACACCAATGGTTGCGCCACCGCCACCCAAAGTTGCTCGAAGGCGCACACTATCCAAAGGATGTGCCTTTCCAAGTCTTCATGGCCGCCACTTCGAAGCATCTTCAAGTACGTTCCCACGCTGATGGCGTCCAACAGGACGTAATCCGACATCTCGCGCAGCCGTGCCATGCGCTCCGTCACTCGCGCCGCGTCATTGCGAGTCACCCCAGCAAACGTCCGCGTTGACGACAACCACAAGTCAGACCGCTCTGTCCAGATCAAATCACGTTCGGCGACCGGGCGGCATCCAAAGACTTGCATCGGCGTCATGGAAGCACCCCCCTCGACAACCACAGACACCACGTCCTGAAGAGCTGCGGCCATCTCTGCCAGTTGAGCGACCCTTTTCGTTCAGCGTATTCTGCGGTCCAAAGTGTGGGATGGTGTAACCGTGTACACTATCCGGACACATCCGCTATTCTCGACACCGACTTTCGCCAGCACTCTTTGGCAACCTTGCCGTCACCCTGTAATGGCCGCCCCTGGCCAATGCATCGATCCCAAGATTACTGCGTGTTTGCTAACCAAGAACGATTGATTAGCGTGCCTTAGCTGTAGCGTTAGATAGGATTAGCGTTACCAATTCATTCTCCATTCTACCAAACAAAGCGCATCTTCCTCTACGCCCGCTTACACAAAATGTATTACAATAACGGCTTGCCCAGTCCAAACAAGGTACTGCTGTGTGACGTGCCACTATGGTGACCTGCGTTGGCCCCGAAGGACTCCTTCAGCACAGTCATTTATCGATACCGAAAAGACCACCACCCTAACCAGCCATGACACCAAGATGGCCGAACTGCGCTACCAAAATGAACCAAACGAAATCACCATCGTCTCGACAGCGACAGGCCTGATCTTCAAAAGCCATTTTGGCACTGTCACACGTTGCAGTGGAGACATGGCCGTGAGTTGTTCGAGAACAGTTTGGCTGGCGCCCCACAAGCTCTCAATGCCAGACCGTCAACATCGTCGTGAGCGATCGGGCTCCTTTAGGTAGCCGCTTACGAGAACCAGCCACCACGACGGCTGATTTTATGCGACGGGTCTACCTTGACTACCGTGGGCGGGATGTTACTTATGCGCTTGGTTGACATGTAGCGTCTTTTTGCCGAGCCACATCAGCCGTGTTGTACGGGATATCCCTTCTAAAGCGCTAATAGATCTCACTGAAAGCGTCGAGCTCTCGTAAGCAAACATCAGCTTTAGGCGGGTGTCGATTCTAAATCTGGACACGCTGCGGGAAGAAAGTGTGAGAGATTTTTGAACCGACCAATCATATTGCGTAAAGATTCAATCAGTATTATTCAATTAATTACTGCGCAAAATAT
>NW_008580295.1:0-7156 GCF_000520115.1 Aphanomyces invadans
TGGTACACCCAAGATGTGAGTGCCTTGATTTTGCCGCCATGAAAATCAGGGTCAATGTTTGTAGCCTTGAGCACTAGCATCATCGTACTGATGGCAACGTCGTGTTCACGTAGATACTCAATATATTCAAGAACTTGTGCTTCCACGTCAGAGCGGGCAACTGCACGGCCAGTATGCGTGGAACAGAGATCGGGCGACCGCGCCACGGCAGCCTTCAGCTTCTCGTGGTCGCGGACCCAGCGGAGTACTTGGTTGCCTTGCACGCCGTACTTTTTAGCGAGCATGTAGACGCTGGTGCCGTCGCGAAGGTGCTGTTTCACCACGTCGAGTTTTTTCGTGACGGTGAGGTGCCGTCTTTTGCGGCTAGTGCGAGACATCCACAAGCTCGCACGACGTGACCAAACAATGACTGAGCGGGAAGTTTGGATTTCAAACTTTAGTTGTATTTCTATCCAATCCAAGAGTGCCACCCATGACATCCCAGAATTGGTTTTGTCGTTGTCTTGCACCAAAAACCTGATCTTAAATCCGACATTTTTCATGGTGCAGGAGTACGACAAATACGGTAGTACTACCATGTCACACTGTAGCCCACAGCGACGACGGAGTGGTCCGAGCACGACCCGGGGCATTGCGTGATCACAACCGAACTGCCCGTTTCGACCAGCATCGACGGAGACTGCGTGTTGACGGCAGGACGAGGGGCTCTCCAGTCACGATACAGCGGCACTCACGGCCGAGAAGGCCCACGCTGTGCGCACGAGATTGACGCACTTGCCAGTGGTCCAGGCCATGACGCTCCATCACGATTTAGTTGGCCTCGGGGACCGAGCGGAAGGCACTTCGGCTTTCTTCGATGAGCACATCCTCCAGGATCTTTTTGAATTCAGTTGGCGCCATGAGAGCAAACGAGCGAACGTGGTGTCGGGGTTGTTGCGACGGACCCCTTCGATCGCGAGCTTGTTAGCGTATGTAGTTACCGCTGGAGCGCGCCGTTTTCCGTCTCTGCCGGCCTTTTGGTGACGCGGGACAACAAACCTTGCACCGCGGCTGCAGGGTCCAAACCCTGGGCCACTCGCTCAACAGTGCGGGCAGCACGGAGCGTTCATCAGCCGAGAGTTTGCTCACGGATTGTTTGGTGGCGGCAGCAGGCACGACGAAGAGGGTGCCAAATAATTTCAGTGGAGGGCCGAGTGCACATCGCATGACTCTATCTCCTGAATGGCGCGGCACTCGCGAATACTGTGACTCGGTATCCAGTCTGGCGGTACGGTCATGTCGAGAGTCTTGACAACGTTCGGATTCGCGTGGGCAGCACGTCCGCCCCAACAAGGGAGTGCCGACGCACCATCCTCGATATCGACACACGGAATCGACGTCCATGCGGTCGGCAGTCGCTAAGCTAGCTGGTCGAAAGTAAGATCGGTTGGTTTGCAACGAGTTCCACGCTCCGCAGAGGCGATAATTCCCCCCTACATCAAGTTTGCAACTTGCACAATACAGTCGGCGTGATTCTGCATGACCGTGCATGCTCGTTTGAGTAGAAGTACGAGCGCCAAGCGCCTTTCATGTTTCGGTAGCATCGGCCGATGCGGAATGCTGTGGGCATCATCGGCGGTGAATCCAAATTTGTCGCTCCGTGAAGCAATGAAATCGTTGCAAATGGTGGTGGGGCAAAACCAAAAACTCTGCTGCTTTACGCGGCGTGGGTCGACCATGTCGACGTTGACGCACGAAGAACGATTACACTCGAAAGATTTTTCGGTGGACGGAGATGAGTTGTATCCTAGCCGCGGTCGGATCGAGATGGCTTCAACAAGCAGTCGTTTACTTGTTCGTGGTGGGCTCGAGGGACTCCCGCGAGCGACAGACCTAACATGACGCAGACCCGTTCTTCCTTTGTCTTCTTAGGCGAGACAAGGTGGCGATGACATGTGCCCTTGACTCTGGTCTGGCCACCATGACTGTGGCAGTTGGCAGTCACCGGCCACGAACTAGTACGAGCTATACTTAGCCACCTTTTCACGGGACGGCAACGTCCATAAAATCTTCCGCAGCCATGGCTATCCCCCTTTGGAACAAGGCCATCCTCGTCGCGCTGACGGTTGGAGTGATTGTGTGCTTTGTCTACGTCGGCACGCTCCCGCCCGCGTACGCCAACCACGATCCCCCGCCGTTCAACACCGATGCATGCGCCGCCTGTGCCAACTACTCCACATGCCCCAACGTGTTCGACTTGGGCGGGTCGGTTGACATGAACGAAGGTTTTGTGTGCCGTAGCGGGTGCGTGCGCGACCCGATTGCTACGTCAAGTGCCACTTGACGATTGTGTGTGCCAGGGACGTGACGTGCTGCTGTCCACACAACGACCCCAAGTACAACGTGCGGTGTGCCGATCAATTCAGTGGCAACTACATCCCGTCGAAGTGTCAGTGCCGGTACGAGCGACTGTGCGGCGAGTCGTGCTTTTTCAACGAAGGCTTGGCGCCGATGCTAATTGGGATCGCGGGATGCATTGTGCTGGTTTGCTTTTCCATTTGCACGTGTTGCTGGCACTGCCGCTCACGGCGCAATGCTCCACCGCCAACTGCGAGGGCGAAGTGTTCATGTGGATGAATCAATCTGGACTCTGCTTTGGAATATGGTTTCCAGTAAAAAAACGATGGCCGACCTGCTCCACTCTGCAAGACATGGCAAGCACGTTTTCTCATCGCAGTGGACGGTGGTGTATATCTTTGCAAAGTGTGGGGAATCAAATATCCTACATGGCATGAACTACCCCGCGATGAGCTACGGGTCCCACTTCCTCGCGAGGTCCTTGTGTGTCTTTTCAATCAGTGGGGATGCTTCGGTCGGTCCGCGAAGGGGCTTGGTGGATCTCGGGGTCGTGTGGTGTTTCGCTGGAGTTGCGCCGGTCTTTTCGCGGTCGGTATACAGCGCCCACTTGAACGACGCCTCGGCGGCGCCCAGTCGATCTTCCAGCGACTTGGGCAAACTGCGCCACGAGTTCCAAAAGAGCCATGCGCCAACAAACAGCACATTTTCCGACACGAGGATCATGACGAGGCGTGTGCTCATGTCAAAGCACTCGAACGACGGACCAAACCGAAACGAGTCGAGCTTGATCTTGGCGACGCATCGCGGCACGAAAAACTCGACCGCGCCCGTCGACACAAATACGAGCCCCGTGTACACAATCACACCCATGCACGCGAGAATCACAAACATCGTGTACCATTCGCCAATCCCGCCGGCTTTCTGGGGCAATGGGCGCTGCATCTTGGTGCACAGGCGGTACCCGTCGGCGCGGTACTTGAGCGCGTTGATACAAAAACAGCACAGCGGCATGAGCGGCCACAGCATCGAAAACATGACGACAAAGCCGTACTGAACCATCGCCGTGTGGTAGTCATCGTACGGATCGTACTGATCTTGCTTGCCCTGGAACAGCACTTCCCGCGCGACACGATGCAGCGCATCCCATGCTTGAACGTTGACTTGGAGTCCTTTGGCTTTTGAATCGCTCGCAAGCCGGGTTGTTTTCTGGACCCCGGTAGAAACAGTGGTGGGCTCCACGATGTCGGCTGCCGTCGACTCGCCATACTCGAGAGTGCCAAGGATTGCGGCATCGCGCTTGCGGGCGTCTTGTGTGGTGAGCATCGCGAGCGCTTGTTGGTCGGTTCGCTTGCGCAGCGCGACGTGGCGTCGGCGAAGGGCCCATGGGACGAGCAGCTGAATGAGCAGGTTCAGCAGTTGCGCCACCACGACCGGCGTCACGAACAGCGACTCCAAGTTCAAATGCTTCATGTCGAACGTGACGTACCTGTTGTGCATAACGTCGTCAAGGGTCAATGCAAAGATGCGATCGAGGTATACCCTTTGCAAGGATTGCACTGTGTCAAGCTGCCGCCGTGGGGAAGACGATGCCATGGCGGCGGGCACGACGTGCACAGTTTGGACCATTTGTCCAAGTACGGGCCAAAGCAGCAGTTTGGTTCATCTTGAAACAGAACCGAGTTGAGGGCGTTGGTGATGGTATCTCCCGCCCCTATTCGGATGCACCACAGGGCGCCCGTGTGAGCCATCGACGACTTGAGCCGACCAGAGTCACCACCAGCACGTCCACACAACTCCAAAAGCGAACAGATTCGATCGCGTCCTTGTCACGCACCTGGCACCACGTACACGAACGCGAGGAGGAAGAACCACGTGTAAATGTTGAGAAAGTCCATGAAGAACAGCTTCCGAATCAAGCTGCGCTCAAACTGCTCGGTGGTGCGCCAATTTTCCCATTGTGTACACAGATGGGCCATTGTCTTGACCACCAGCTCCCACTGCACCACATCCACAAACAGGCCAAACACGATCCCGCCCCCGAGGACACAAAACCACTGGACCCCGCCGAATCCCGTGTCGGGGAATCGAATCTGAAATGTTTCGTACGTCGTGATCCAGGCCGCGATGAACAGCATCATGATCGCGATCTGCACTACCATGAAGATCGTGACAAACACGTACACGGGGATGCGCTTCCACCACGCGTAAACAACTTCCATCTTGTTTGTGACTGGGTTGTACCGCTCCGAGCCTTGAAAGTTCGGGTTCGGATACAGCAGGAACTTGGTATGCAGGTCGTTTTTCCACGCAAAGTTGAGCGCGCTGTTGTGGCGCCGCCACCGCTTGAGAAACCAAAAACTCCAAATCACCGACACGAAAAAGCCCCACACGACCAAAAGCTGCATGTACATGGCCGTGCCTGCGCAACTTCATGTCAAACACGACCTCAGAGGGACCGGCACGAACCTAAATACGGACGTGACAGCGTGAAGATTACCCCCACGATCGCGATCGGAATCAAGCTCTGGTTGTAGCAGTCGAGAAAGCAGAAGTAGTACGCGACACGCTCCCCAAAATACGTCTTCACATGCGCACTGAACTGCTCGGCGTCGAGACGACCGCAGCTTCGAATGTACTTGCGCATCAATGCGGACGTTTCTGCTTCGTCCTGGACGGGGAACACGTGGCGGATGAGCGGCACGGCCTTCTTCGTGATGTTGGCGCGGGCGCGGATGATGTACTCAATCGCTTGGATGCGGTCGGCTGGATCGACGTCAGAAGGATCGTTGACAAGGATGTCGTCCAGTTCCCGCGCGTTTCCACACCGCATCCACATCTGAAGTTTCAAATCTTTGGCAAAATGGAGCACCAGCGCATCTGGCGCGCGGACGAGGACGATGTAGTACGTCGAGTCCGTGCCTTCAATCACGTCCACCCACAAACCTACCAAGACGCTTGTGCATTCGAGTCATAGACGCAAGGGGTGCTTATTACCCTGAACCACGAGTGGATCGACAATTGTCGTTTGCACTGCTACCTTCTCCGAATCGAGTCCTTTTAGCCGCTTGGTCACGACAGCAAAGTCATAGCACGAACGAGGCTTCTCCCCCTCGCCACGGCCAGTCAAAAATCGGTACTCTCCTTTCGTTACCGGCACTTCCTTGGGGAAGTCCGTCATCTCTGCCGTCGCCGCTGCTTTGGCGGTGGGATGTGCTTCAACTTCTGTCGTGGAGACTACTATCCGGATGCGCATGATTCTGACTGTAAATAGTGTGATGGAGAATTTCCTCCTATTTTTCTACTTCCTCTGTTCGACTTTACTAGCGACATTTCACTTTCGAATGACCCCCAAAAATAATGACTTGTCCAAATTCGGTGAGTCATATCATGTTCGAAAGAGGATGAAAAATTAGAGGGGGTGTCTATTGACTGCAAGGCGCGCAAGTGAAGTTTTACCCCCCGAAAATTCACTTCGTCAAACCGCCTCACGAAAATTTTTATAAATCCAAAATTCATTTTATAAAACTACGGGACCTGTTGGCATCGCTAACATGGAAACGGCGCGAGTCGGCCGCGAGCTGACGTATGAACGAAAGATGGATGTTGTACGGCGACTCCAACATTTCGTGAAGTTCGGCAAGCTTGCGCATGGTGCAATCAACGTAACGGCGGCAGCAATGAAGCTGCACAGGACCACCGTGGCCAAGGTCTGGAACCAGTTCAAGTGCGACACGATGACTCCACGCAAGAGCGGTCGAGTCGGCCGCAAGGCTGTCTACGACAGTTCAGAGGTCATAAACCATGTTCGCCAGCTGCCCGAAAGCCAGCGCACCACTCTTCGCGACATGTCGGAGGCCACTGGCATCCCCGTTGGAACGCTCCACCGCTGTCTCAAGCAAGGAATCCTGCAACGCCGCTCGTCTCGCTTAAAGCCGCTGCTCACGGATGAGAACAAACGAGAACGCCTCGCATTTTGCCGCTCGCACTTCGCGCTCGCGGATTCCGCCGGACAAGCCGGTCTTCCCGAAATCCCGCGCCATGACCCTGAAACCGAACGTGAGTGCTGTGACCTTTGGGACGTTGTACACTTGGATGAGAAGTGGTTCAACGCAGACAAGGATCAACGGAAGATTTACCTGACTCCGGGCGAAACTCTCAGTCGGCGGGCGTGCAAGAGCAAGCGTTTCATTCCCAAAGTAATGTTCCTGGCGGCCGTCGCACGTCCTAGGTATGATGAGGAGCGTGGTGTCATGTTCAACGGGAAGATCGGAATGTGGCCTGCTGTTAAGCGCTTACCTGCTGTCCGTGGCTCACGCAACCGTCCGGCGGGTACGCTGGTGACTACGTTGGTCAATGTCGATGCTGTTCTGTACCGCGACTTCGTCATCACCCGTGTCCTACCTGCGATCATGGCGAAGTTTCCCAGTCGGAACAAGCACGTCCTCCTACAGCACGACAACGCAACCCCCCACGGTGCCATCACGAACGAGATCCTTGCGCACTTCTCGCGGGACGGCTGGACCTTTGCTGTCCGCCGGCAGCCGCCAAACAGCCCTGATCTCAACGTTCTTGACTTGGGCTTTTTTGCTTCCATTCAGTCCCTACAATACAAGACCGTCAGTCGCACCGTGGACGATGTCATTTGTGCGACGTTGGATGCGTTCGACGTGCTTGAAATCGAGAAGTTGGAGAATGTGTTCCTCACCTTTCAGGCAGTGATGAGACTTGTCATTGAACACAATGGGGACAACCAGTTTCGTCTTCCCCATTTGGGAAAGGATGCATTGAGACGTGTAGGTGCCTTGATGGCGAATGTTTC
>NW_008580296.1:0-6847 GCF_000520115.1 Aphanomyces invadans
AAGTGTATAAATCTCACATTAAACATAGGCTGACTGACGAAAATGAAACGGCGCGAGTCAAACGTCGGGAACATCGACATGGATTGCCGCGCGCATAGACTTTGCCCGGCCCACGGATCTAAATTTACAGTTCCATGACATGTTCGACTACACTTTACGTGCACGTCGATGAGATTTTTTCCATGCCACGTGGGTTGAGGCCCACCTGAACCTTTTGCCTAGTGATACCTCCTGATCTCTCGACCAAATGCAAATGTTTCATCACCAAAGCGATGTTCTTGACAGCTGTGGCAATTATTCGTACGGATAATTGAATGCATACATAAAACAATATATCCGTTTGCGCCAAATGTACCTGAGCCCCTTGTACTATATTTACATACAAAATGACCCAAAGAGAACACTTGGTTTAAATATAATTACTTGGTTTAAATATAATTACTTGGTTTAAATATAATTACTAGATTATTTCTGCACCCATCGACAATCCGAACCGTAGTTTGTGTGGGGCTTGTACAGGCATTGAAACGACTGTTTCTTTACGAAGAAATGTCAATTCAAAAGATGCTAAATGCAAGTCAAGTTGTTGTAATATATAAATGCGAAGATTACCCTCTCCCGGCATCCTAGGTAGTACATAGGAAAATGGCACTTGGACTAGATTATCAACCACGAACGTCCATTCACTTTCACGCTAGCATCCTTAAGGTACGTGACCAGGGCACAACAGAATGTAGAAACTCAAGACGACCAAACATCAATCGCTATGCCAAACCGATCAAGCTAATTGGTCGCTAATTCGTGCGAGGTTCAACAGCATGACTAACTTTCATAATCATCGTGCCGCGCAAAGTTCGACGTAGAACCAAAACCTACGAGCACAGATCACATCGTCAAAAGCTACCTACCATAGTACAGCGACAGTGCGGTGAGGAAGGGGCACTTCGTCTGGTTCTTCGTTTGGGACTAGGACTGTGGTTGGAGGTGCGGACGTGGGTACATACATCGAATGAGTCTAATTATAGTTGCAAAGAGGTTGTGATAATGCTCGAACTGATACACTGGACACGGTCCCGACCGTAGATTCAAATCGAGTGTAGAATTTCGTCGCATCTAAATGCTCAGCGCGCGCAAATTCAAATCACATCTTTGGAAATATGCGACTCAATTGCCTCTAATTTTGAAAGTATTGGTTTTGAAAGTGGATATATCAATCAAACCCAAAGGATGCAAGACGAGGAACTTAACGCTTTACGTAAGTGTGTGGTTCTGTGCTACGTTTTCTGATGACCCGAAAGTCAGGTTCTTGATCACCAATTCTGTGTTATAGCGTTTTGAATTCAGGAGAAAAAATGTAGATCGTGGGTATAGAAACGGTATGACAACTCAAAGTACTCTAAATGGAAAAGTCACAAGGATTAATAAATATCAATAGCTGATTTCGATTCCGTGTCATTTTATTCGGAGACACCTTCTCTTAACTGAAATCATTCGTTGTTATCCGAACGTTATCAGGATGCCAATAACTCAATGACCTCACAGTCCACGAGACCAGGACCAGGATAACTTTTGAAAATCAATTATCACATTGCAGAGGGATAGTTTTAATGCTCAATCTGACAGAACCTGTAGAAATACAAAATCAAATTGTAGTACATTTAGAGAAATCAATTTCGACAAATTTAGCCTTCGCTGTCACAACCACTACTCTCGCTAGATGAAGACGAGTCGTCGTTGAGAGATGTGTCGCTGTTGCTTGCTTGGTCAAAGCAAATAGGTTCCACTTCTTCGACAGCACGGAGCGCCTGGTGCAGAGCAAGGAGATTTTCCGTCGATGATTTGATAGCATTGCAGATGACACAGGAGTCCAACTCGTGAAAAGCACACCCCAGCCGGTCGTAGACATCTTGAATGGTTGAAAGGTCGTATTCGAGGTATACGCACGACCGACTGTACCCTTCACGTTGGCACACACCGTTTTGATTGGCTGTAGCTCGGGCAACCCAGGTGCTGTGTAGACGACATGATGGCCACGCGATCGCGCCATGGACACCACTACAGGAGGGACATGCTCATCCACGTGCTTCTTCAACGTCTCCCAGATAGTCGACTTCAGGTCAGTTGGCGAAACAACCTGGAGCTGGTACGGTACACAAGCTTCGTAGAGCGCGCTCTTCTTCCATGTTCCCTCAGGCGTGGACTTCGGCATGCCCTTGTGATATTTGGCATTATCCATGACGAATACCGCCGACGCCCACCCCAGTTCTTCAACTTCGTCAAGCAGCTTGTCGAACCAATCATCAGAGTAATCATGGTTGAACATTGAATGGTAGTCTTTCGCCGTCTTGCCATTCTTCTTCCCACCAACGAAAATGTCCAGACCGAGCAGGTGGGACACGTCGGAGCCGTCATCAAGGATACCGGCGATGAAGCAGTATCGTCGCCCTTTGTGCTTGGGCATGCCGAGCGTAGTGGTGGTGAATGAAGCACTCATCAAGGTACACAACAGGTCGACGGGATGCAATCGTCACGGTAGGCACAATTGCACGTACGCGTCTCGTGCCTCTTCATGTGCTTTTGTCATTCGGTACTCCCTCACGCCAGACCGCTTGCCACGGGCGTAGCCTTGCTTGGCTAGGAAGGCTTGAACAGCGCGAAGACATGCGGCATAGTCCTTCTCATTGTCGTTGACGACACACACAACACTGCTCTCAACATGATAGGACAAGACGTCCTTGGCAACGGTGCGGGTACGGGTCACACAGCGGTCACGGATGAATCGTTGAACGAGTCCGCGGACAGCATGGGTGTCAGGTACACGAGAACGATGGTTTGTAGTGTTGGATGGAGGAAGGGCCTCCGAAATAGTCCCAGCGGTCAGAAACACGGCAAGGACGCTCTTCACACGTCAGTGACGTTTGCTGTATTGACCTCACGAAGGTTAGCTTGCAGCCACAGGATGTCCAGCTTTTCGTCAACAGTCAAGCTGCGCCTGCAGCGCAACTTGACAAAGGTTTTGATGCGTTGAATCGTCTCCACATCCATTTTGACTTTGACAAATTCGCTTTTGCGCCATAAGTTCGTCTATTCGCGAAAAAGGGTGGGAAACGATCGGCCCAATCAAGGCCGTGATTTTGGCACTTATTTGACGTAAATAGGATAAGAAATGAGTGAAATAGGTCAAAAGTAGTGATTTTCAATGTAATTTGTACAGCTATTTTGAGTTACCCATCTCGTTTGTCATATCAAGTTTTAAGGGTATGGCAAAGATTAATGCAGAAAAAAATCCTCACCTCTTGCAAGATAATATATATTGTGTTTCGCAAGTAATCATTCTTCAAGTGCGGAATCCTCGTCATTTCTCACAGTTTATCTATCATTTTGCGAAACGAATTGTGTTCCAGAATCTGACGGAGGCATAATCTTATTCACAGGAGGAGCAGAAGAATCTGATGTACTTTCAATCATGCAAATTAACCAAATCTATCCATAAAACCTCTTCTGGTCCCCTCGATGGTCTCGTGGATTGTCAGTCTATGAATACTGTCACTTGCGACGGTAAAGTTTAGAGTTGCCTTCCATAACCATCATATATCTTTCACTACTTTCACGTCGAAGCTCATCTGTCTTTCTTGGCTTGCGCAGTTGTTAGCCTTTTTCTGTTGCAACCATTTTCTTTTTTAGTGCTTCTTCCCTTTGTTTTTTCAATTCCTTGTCAGATATTTTGCACGCAATGCCATCGGCAGAGATCAAACAACCCCCGTGAAGCCTATCATCATCACTCTTGACCACAAGGTTGCACACCTTAAGTGACCCAATAGACTGTCATTGAAGCACAGCACCTTGTAGTATCGAGATGAATGCCGACTTCTCGCAGTGTTACGACCAATCTTGGCCATGGCCTGCATCGACGCATGCGTGCCATCAATCCGTGAAACGTCCCCCTGGTGGCTTGCTGACGATGAGCGACATGGAGTACAATGACAACATTGCTACTGACCGTGTGATTGTGGAAAACTTCGTTGGTCGTCTGAAGGCACTTTGATGGTGATAATGAGTGAGACTATGATAGTAATAGTGATGTGAGTGAGACTTTTACATGGAAGCGCGAGTACTTTGATCTCTACCTTCAAACTTGTGTTGCTCTCACTAATTGTCACGTTCGCCTATCTCCCTTGCGAGTGGAACACAGCTATGAGCGCAACCGGTACAGTATTTGAATGGCCTCATCTCATCGAGCGAAAAGAAGAAGCCAAGCGTACCGTTGCAGTGAAGAAACGTCGCGAAAAACGCAAATTGCGTCTGGGTACGTTTTTGCCGAGTGGTGAAAATGTCTACTTCAACTCGGACACTGAATTTTATCCAAGTGGTGAGGATAGTGGTGTATTTTAATAAAAAAATGTGTGATCAATATTTGTTGACAAAGTCCTTCAATCTTAACTGAATTATTCACGAAACCACCACACACATTAGAAACCACTTGACACGATTGGAAATGACTGAGTCAATTACGAAATAGGTCATTACACATTTTTGTACAAAATCGTTTTCGAAGTCACTTCGTGATTTCCGAATTTACAATGCATCGTGTCAGTGGCCCAATAATTGGTTGAGTGGTCTACTGATTTGGCGGCAAAACATCCCGCGAAAAAAATTTGCCCATACAGCCTGTTAGCCATGGAAAATGTCCGTGCCAAGCGCAGCAATGTTGATGTTTTCCAGTCCCACAGCGAAAATCTCGCCAAGGTTCTGAACGGCAATTCATTGTATCCAAACTGCGTTTGGAACCTCCACGAAACCAGAGGGCCGGCCCAGGGGTCCCACTACAAATACAAGGTGCTTGTAATGAAGCGCATGCCAGAGTACACACAGCGCCAGGACTGTAAGAAGAACGTCGCAATACTGGTGTGTCAATGCAAGTGGTGGTCATGACCCCCGCTCTTCATTCTGCCGAAAGCAAACGTATTCAAACGTACCACGCTTGGTGGTGTAATGGTTCGACGCTTGCTGTATCGAAGACTTCGCTCGTATCCACGAAGCTGTGAACTAGTATTCAGTTTTTTGAGTAGTTCGTCAAATAGGTTCCAAGACCCGTCCTTCTGCTGATGGTCATGTACAAGGCACATTGGTCAAACAAGACGATCGACTACGCGAGGTCCCACGGAATTCTTCTGTACGGCACGTCATCGCGCACGTCGCATATCTAAAACCGCTCGACGTTGCTGCGTTTTGCCATTTAAGCGACTGCTCGACGTTGAGTAGGCACGGTTTCGTGTTGACCACAAGAGGTTTGCTTGAACGTAGGACATGGTGTCCGCGGCGTCCAAGGCTTAGTCTCGGTGCCTGACTCGAACATACGTCGTCAATGGATTTGACACGACAATGGTGTGTCCCTTGTCTCGAGACGTCGTGCTGTTGTCGTCGACATACCTGGTTCTAACGCCGCCTTCAACCGGATTACGGCTACTGTGTGCGTTGAGACAGGGTACTCGTTATTGAAGAAATTTTTTGAAATGGATGGCCTGAGGAGCCTCTCTGTAGCGTTTTGGCGCCAAGATTTGCATAAAGTTTGATGGAGTTGGCGGCTGTATTCACAGTATACATATATATTTATCAGTTTTGAAAGAATATTCGCTTCAAGGAGTTTAGTTGTGAGGACGTCTTACTTCGCTGATGTGCACAATATTCGACGAATGAAATGTTGTCTAATCGGAATTGATTGAGTGAATTAGGAAATCATCCTTGATCAAGTGGTGAGATCTTCTCTAATGCATACGTTCTTTACGATTGACTTCGTCAAATCTTTTTGACAAAATCATAGGCAATAGTGCTTCGTCATATTGTAAAATATTCGATGTTTGGTGAAAAACTTAGTCTCAACGTTCGTTGTAGGGAGTTGTTAGCGCAGAGGAATATTGGAAGTGATTTAATTGTCATCGTTAAATCGTTCTAGCTAAAGATGACTATGCAGTTCTCAAGCGACCGTGTCGCGTGTGCGGATGCGGGTGCGCCTAGCTGCCGACTTCTACAGACCACGCACACTCGACGTCGCGACATCATTAGTTAGATCCGTATGATCACTACATCCCCCCCCTGATGTCGCCTTGGTCTCTCGCGTCTTCTTGCGTAGGTCTTGGACAAGCTTCTTGAAATGCGCAACGTGCTTAATTGTTCGCTCCAACTCCAACGTTGCTTCGTGCTCTGGCAAACCATGCCACTTGACAAAGTATTCCTTCTTGCGATTGAACTGCCGTTGCTTTAGCAATGCTTCTATGATGGAGAGCTCATTTCCTTTGTCGTCCAGGACATGAGGTGTAGCCTTCGGAATAGAACGATTTTGGAATCGAGTTGGGTTTGACACGTGACGCTTCAACCTGTCAACGTTGAAGACATTATGCAGACGCCGCATTGACGCAAGTAGGGCCAACCGCATCGCATTTGAGTTGATTACTCGCGTCATTTGAAAGGGACCAATGAATCGTGGTACGAGCTTTGACTTTTCTCGCTTGTCGAGTAGCTGTGCATGATTTAAAGGATTGTCGCGTGTAGCTAGCATGACACTGTCGCCGACTTCAAATTCCACTTCGGCTCTCTTACCATCATAGTATTCCTTTTGGTGGGCTTGAGCCGTTTCGAGGTTGTCCAGGGTCTTCTTTAGCAACTCTTGCGTCGCTCCGCAAAATTCTTTGCATACTCGTTCAACGCCAATAGGTCATTTAACACTGGATTACGAAGATTATTGCCCGTATCAACGTCAAGGGAGTCATTCCCGTCGATGTTTGGACGAGTCCTTGATGAGCATACTCGATGGCTCCGAGATGTTCAGTCCAGTCGTGACCCAAATAGG
>NW_008580296.1:18577-19099 GCF_000520115.1 Aphanomyces invadans
CGTCAAGGGAGTCATTCCCGTCGATGTTTGGACGAGTCCTTGATGAGCATACTCGATGGCTCCGAGATGTTCAGTCCAGTCGTGACCCAAATAGGACACTTGGCAACTTAGAGCATCCTTTTAAGTTTGGTTTCGGGGGGCCGTTCCGTGGCTCCATCACTTTGCGCTCGCCCTGTCGTGCCCATTGTAGTGTTTTACGTTCGTTATGTTCATCAAAGCTTGCCAAAACTGACTAGTGAACTTTGGATCTCGATCACTGATTATGACAGCAGGCAACCCGTGGTTCCGGACAACAGAGTCAAAGAACTCCTTTGCAGCTTGGTGTGCATCAACGTTCGACTTCGTGGCGCAGTACTTTGGCCGTTTCGATGTCTTGTCGACACAAGTCTTGATTGAACCTTTTCCATTGGAAACAGGGAGACCTGTGATCCAGTCGATGGAAACTGTATGCCAGCATTCGTCAGGAGGCTTAATTGGGATCATTCGACCATTGGCATTGGCACTACTCGACTTGTAGCATGC
>NW_008580296.1:27565-27942 GCF_000520115.1 Aphanomyces invadans
ATCGTTTTGCACTGCGCCTCATGTTGAGCTTTCTCGTCTGCAGTCTTAAAATTTCCAAAGGAGATGTTTTCCACATCGTCATTAGTCGTCGATTCCTCGTGGACTTCCTAGTTCACGTGACGACTGTGTGGCTCCTGACTTGAGATCTTCTGTTTGAGCTTCTGGAACTCGGATGAGTAGTGCCTCAGCTTCTGGCAGTTGTAGCAACAAATTTTGATACGGTTCTTCCTCTTGAATCTTTCTCGCACGTTCAAGTTGTCGACCTCCATGTCGACAGACTCCTGTAAGGTAACGTATCAATTTCTCGGACGCATTTTTGGGATTCGAAGCGTCAGCTCTTTGAAGCAGTGAATCTCATGAGTGCAGTTGAATAAAAA
>NW_008580297.1:0-1694 GCF_000520115.1 Aphanomyces invadans
CCGCCGATGAAGATGACGGCATGCAATGTGCGACACCCCTGCCGGGCGCCGTTACGCCGGCAGAGAAGGCCAAACAAGAGGCCGAGGTGTGGGAGGTGCTCTCCGCGAAGATCAACAAGGTGGAGAAGGAGGGCCTTTCAGAGGTCTCCTCGAAGCAGCTCACCCAGCTCCTTCGCGAGAACATCGATGTGTACCGTCTGGAGATGGGCGGGGACCCCCCGATCAAGTTGGAGCCGCTCCGGGTCCGAGTCAAGCCTGGAGCGGTCCCGGTCAAGTGTGGATTGAGGCGGTACCCGCCTCTCCACATGGAATACCTCGAGGGACACGTGGCGGAGCTGGAACGGGCCGGCTTGGTGTACCGAAACAACCGGTCCAGGTGGGCATGCGCCCCGCGAATCGTCCCCAAGAAGGACCCGGGCGACTGCAGGATGACCATCGACAGCCGCACGGTGAACGCTTGCACGGAGCCGATGCCGTGGCCTATGCCCAACCTGGACGCGGCTCTTTCGATGCTGGCCGGCACGTCCGTGTATTTCAACCTCGATTGGATGAAGGGCTATTGGCAGCTGCCCTTGCACCCCGACAGCCAGGAGATGTTCTCCTTCATGACGCCGATGGGATCTATACCCCCACCCGAGTCCTGATGGGCTGCACCGACGCCGTGGCCTTTTGCCAGGCGGCGGTGAATCAAATGTTCGGTGACCTCCTCTTTCACGGGGTCCTCGGCTGGCTTGACGACCTTCTGGGGTATGCGTCCGCCGAGGACGAACTGTTGGGCCTACTGGCCAACGTCCTGCTGCAGCGATCGGGGTCAACTTCAATCATTCTCATTTCTCAATTTCATTGGCGGACCACAATACGATGGAGCGGTGGGGGACCTTTCGTCGCGGGAACAAGGCCACCGCGTCTGCAGCTACGTCTAGGCGTTCTTCGAAGGCACAAACGTGGAAGAAGCATGGAACTTCGAGGCGCAGTCGGAAGCGCTCAAAAGAAATCGTCGACGAGAGCATAGCTGCTGGCCGCCGAGTTGCTCTTGCTCCAAAGCGGACGGGCGGCGCGTCGTCGACGACATGCCATGCTTGGCCCCAAGTTCCTCAAGCTCGTCGAACGAGTACACTCTGAGGCCGGCTGCTTCCGCCGCTGCCTTGTCGGCTGGCTCCATGGCGTCTGAATCGACGATCACGAGCGCTTTGAGCGTGTGGGCCACAATCGTCGCCACTTTGTCGGCACACAACTGTCGACGCCAGCGTTTGGTTTAGAACGAATGCGGTTGAGTTTTCGCCGAGCGTGTCGTGCAGAGCGACGGACGCACGCTGCGTACTGCGCCCACTCTGGTCGGTTTTTCATGTACACGCACAACGGGTGGTCACGTCCACCAGGTGTTCGTGTTGGCGACGTGCCGAATACGCACGAGCACGTGCGCCCAAGTGGTCCACACGTCGGTCCAGCACGCTATCGACATGAACACACACAATGTACATCGTGTTATACAATAAATTAGGCAACTCAGGCGGCACGACTCACTTCCCTTCGGATCGCACACATACTCGTGCGAGATGGCGCTGTCATGGCCTGGCGCAACTTGACCGGCGACTGCGACTGTGACGAGTAGGCCGGCGCTGCTGGTGCCACAGCGCACGACGTGCCACCCTTCTGTAGACGAGATCGCTTTTCGACGGCATCGGCGGCGCGCT
>NW_008580297.1:10673-12217 GCF_000520115.1 Aphanomyces invadans
AACGGCCGAGAGGTGCCGAGCTTCTCGAGTCGTGACCGTCTTTCGACGGCTTCTGCAGCGCGCTTGGCGTCTCGCCGCTGTTGCGCCGACTTGGCGTTGACTCTCTTCGACGCCACGTTCGCGCTGGCATTCCACGCTGCTTGGTCGGGAACGAACGGCCGAGAGGTGCCGAGCTTCTCAAGTCGTGACAGTCTGTCGGCGACTTCAGCAGTGCTCTTGGCGTCTCGCCGCTGTTGCGTCGACTTTCTTCGACGCCACGTTCGCGCTGGCGTTCCACGGCTGCCTGTTCACGACACTGTGGCGCACTTCATGCTCGTGGCCACTCTACATACACACGGGTGAGCGCCCGTGATCGAGCGCGGGCCTCACCTGAGGGGACGACGCGTGGATCGATTGCATGGTCTAGTGTGGTCGGCTTTGGAAATGTTCGTAACCGTGCAGGACCATCACGCGCGAGTGATGTGCAACGGCATTCAACGCCATGTAGTGAAGCTCCCCCAAATATTTGGAGAGGGAGGCGACACCCCCCTTGACGACGTAGTTTGTGTGTGGTCATGAAGGCGTGCTTTACACCAGTAACGGTCACTGGGGGCGACCTCTTTCGACCTAAATGAGGTCGAGAGCTGCGCGGATCCACGCTCGCTCCTGACGATACGAGGGTTGGTCGACGTGTGGTGGGCGGAGCTCCAGTTCGAACGCCATGAGGTGTTCAGATTGCCCATGGATTCTGGAAATGGGGCCAATCTGTGAAATCGCAGATTGCCATGGTCACCTTATACTTGATATTTGTATTGTGACGTTGTCATGCGTATCACATGAAACGTTGTTTCGCCAATCCATGCTGGACATCTCATGGCGTTCGAACTGGAGCTCCGCCGACCACACGTCGACCCACCTCGGCATCTGCGGGACATTCGGCCTGAAGTTGCACCCGAAAAAGTGTGACTTTTTCGAACGCCGAGTGCAATGGTGTGGGAAAGTGATCTCGGCCGAGGGGATCACCCACTCACCCGAACGAGTCCAAGGCCTCTGCGACCTGGCGGCCCCCGAGACAGCCGCCGATCTGCAGCAGTTTGTGTGCGCCACCAACTGGATGCGCGCGTCCATACCCGAGTACGCCCAGCTGGTGGCGCCACTCCTCCAGCTGATGGAGGTCGCCTCGAAGGCCGCCGGGGGGCGACGCAAGACGCAACTGGCCAAGATCCACCTGGTCAGCGTCGGCTGGGCCGACGACCATGCGGCATGCTTCGAGTCGGTCAAGGAAACGCTGCGCCGCATGGTGCCGTTGGCCCATCCGGCCGCTGACAAGGTGGTCTGCCTGTACACCGATGACAGCGCGGATTCTGGGGTGCGATCGCCACCCAGATCCCGGCGGAGGACCTCGGTCTACCGGCAGCCGACCAACGCCACGAGCCGCTCGCATTCTTGAGCGGTGCGTTCCGTGGTGCGAGCCAACGTTGGCCCATTGTCGAGAAAGAGGCTTTTGCGATCGTTGAGGCCTGCAAGCGCCTCGAGTACCTGCTGCTGCGTCCCGGTGGTTTTCG
>NW_008580297.1:21857-22388 GCF_000520115.1 Aphanomyces invadans
GCCGAAATGAACGGCTGGCGGTACCTGCTGGTCGTGAAGGACGACATGAGCGGGTACGTGCGCCTCTACCCTGGCGCCGAGGCCACGGCTCAAGCGACGGCCGCGGCCCTCCTGGACTGGTTCGGCCTGTTCGGGGTTGTGGCCACCTGGGTCAGCGACTGCGGGTCGCATTACAAGAACCAATTGATGGACGAGCTGCGCCGCACCCTCGGCGCACACCACCACTTCGTTACGCCTCACTGCCCCTGGGCGAACGGGACAGCGGAGGTCGTGAACCGTCTAGTTCTCCGCATGGTCCGAGCCCTGTCAAGCGAGCTCAAGTTGCGGAGGAACGAATGGGCTGCGACCGTACCAATGGTACAGTCACCCCTGAACCATCAGCCGGCTGATCGTCTGGGCGGAGTCCCACCGATCACGGCCTTCCTGGCTCTGCCGACCAGTACACCGCTCCATGCTCTCTTCCACCCGCGGTTGAAGGAGCAGGCAACGGTGGACTGGCTGGCGAAGAGCCAGCAAGGGCATCTGCGGGCG
>NW_008580297.1:22488-23049 GCF_000520115.1 Aphanomyces invadans
GACCATGCGGCATGCTTCGAGTCGGTCAAGGAAAACGCTGCGCCGCATGGTGCCGTTGGCCCATCCGGCCGCTGATAAGGTGGTCTGCCTGTACACCGATGCCAGCGACGGATTCTGGGGTGCGATCGCCACCCAGATCCCGGCGGAGGACCTCGGTCTACCGGCAGCCGACCAACGCCACGAGCTGCTCGCATTCTTGAGCGGTGCGTTCCGTGGTGCTAGCGAACGTTGGCCCATTGTTGAGAAAGAGGCTTTTGCGATCGTTGAGGTCTGCAAGCGCCTCGAGTACCTGCTGCTGCGTCCCGGTAGTTTCCGTCTGTTTACGGACCACCGGAACCTGGTTTACATATTCCACCCGGGCCGGGGTGGGACAAACATGGCCAAGTATCAGGCCAGCAAATTGCAACGCTGGTCTATGGTCATTCCCCTACGTGATCGAGACAATTACGGGCGAAGACAACGTCTTGGGGGACCTCTTGAGCCGGTGGGGCACCGCGAACAGCGGCGCCAACCGGGCTCGCGTGCACCGGCTAGCCCAGCTGGTGTCGCCGTTGCGGTCCA
>NW_008580297.1:23617-25320 GCF_000520115.1 Aphanomyces invadans
CGTCGTCGCACATGCCGGGATGGGCGGTCACCGCCGCGTGGAAGCAACCAAGAAAGCCGTCACCGACCTCTTTGACTGGGTCGGTATTGGCAAGGGCGTGGAGACCTTTGTCAAGGCCTGCCTCCACTGCATGGTGGTGGATGGCGTTGTGGAGCCGCGCCCATGGGGCCAGGCCTTACACGCCAGCAAGCCCAACGAGCTCATCCACTTCGACTGGCTCCAGATGCCAGCCGAAATGAACGGCTGGTAGTACCTGCTGGTCGCGAAGGACGACATGAGCAGGTACGTGCGCCTCTACCCTGGCGCCAAGGCCACGGCTCAAGCCACGGCCGCGGCCCTCCTGGACTGGTTCGGCCTGTTCGGAGTCGTGGCCACCTGGGTCAGCGACTGCGGGTCGCATTTCAACAACCAAGTGATGGACGAGCTGCGCCGCACCCTCGGCGCACACCGCCACTTCGTCACGCCTCACTGCCCCTGGGCGAACGGGACAGTGGAGATCGTGAACCGTCTAGTTCTCCGCATGGTCCGAGCCCTGTCAAGCGAGCTCAAGTTGCGGATGAACGAATGGGCTGCGACTGTACCAATGGTACAGTCAGCCCTCAACCATCAGCCGGCTGATCGTCTGGGCGGAGTCCCACCGATCACGGCCTTCCTGGCTCTGCCGGCCAGTACACCGCTCCATGCTCTCTTCCACCCGCGGTTGAAGGAGCAGGCAACGGTGGACTGGCTGGCGAAGAGCCAGCAAGGGCATCTGCGGGCGGTGGCCTCCGCCCTCGAGCGGATGCACAAGGACTGCGTGGAGAGCGCTGCGACCAAGCGCGAAAACAAGCGCAAGCAGCGCGAGAAGAAGCAGGGCGTGAAGTGGCCAAGCCTGGCCCTGGGTGACTTCGTCTTGGTGGCCCGAGTGGTCAAGCACCCGAACAAGCTGTCCCTTCACTGGAAAGGGCCGTACCGAGTGGTGCAAGTCAAGTCCGACCACCTCATGGTGGTGCAGCAACTGGTGTCCCCACATGTCTCCAGCCTCCATCACGCCAACCGGCTCAAGCTGTACTCCGAAGCCGAGCGCGACGTTGCCGAGGATCTCCCCGAGCAGTTCGCCTTTGGAGACAGCGGGTTCCATGTGGAGGCCCTCGAGGAGATCCGCGACAACGCCGGCCGCTTCGAAGTCAAGGTCAAGTGGCTCGGTCTGGATGAGGCTGAAGCTTCGTGGGAGCCAGCGACCGCGCTGTACGAGGACATCCCGGGGATTTTCCGCCGGTGTACCAAGTCCAACCCGAAGTTGAAGTTCATGTCGGCCATGCTGGCCGATGTCGAAAAGGCGACGGGGCATCCCCTTTAGGAGGGCGGTGTTCCCGTGGGATCGCCCACGCGAAGTGCGTTGCCCTCGCGGTGGTTCGGGCATCCGCAGAGTCGCCTACGGTACCAGGCCCAGGTGCAACATTTCGTTGACTGGCTGCTAGGCAGTAGCCAGTAGTCAGTAGATTCTAATGCTAAGGCACTCTTACTTTTGTTCACTGTGAGCGTCACCCTTTGATCAGCCTCCCACGCGCCGAGTGGAAGACCCGGGCGTGAGAACAGGCGTGTCCGGGATCGTGTTGTAGACCAAGTCGCCTGTGATCCACGAGGACGTCGCCCGATGGCCAAAGGCCGACACGTCCGGATCGACGCGGCCGTCCGCCGGCCCGCACGCCAATGACGTTCTT
>NW_008580298.1:0-1787 GCF_000520115.1 Aphanomyces invadans
AAGCCCATCAGTCAGTGTAGGCCAACTGGCCAATGAGGTCACGACATCATAATGATGTGACGTGGCCTTCGCTTCAACTGACTACGACATGAGGAAAAAGCCTCTAAAAGGCACAAAAACCTCCTACTGTTGCAGGACCATCCTGCGACCTGATGGACAGGGCAGTGGGAATGTTCTCGACAGAACCGGGTGTTCTGACTCAAATGATGCTGCCGCACCCGTCCGTGGTCTTGTCGACGTTGGGGGCAGCCAAGATGTCACAGTTACACGCGCTGGAAATGATCTCGCGCGTGTGGGTCTTGTGGCGCCGCACGTGCTCCACTCGGACCAGGGGACAGAACCGCGTCCAACTTGCACGGTGTCTTCTTGTACGGGCTGCACGGATTGCCTGGGCCACGGATCGGGTACAGCTGCTCGCGGGTGCGGACAGCCGTGCACGTCTCTGCCGAGCACTCTTGCGTTGTCCAGTCGCCAGTTTCGCACGCGGGTGGGCCATAGTGTTGGATGCGCTGAAGTTCCGGACGCGAGTTTCCGCCGTTGAGAGGCTCACGGGCGATCGTTCGTGTCGACGTGGCGACACTAGACACCTTGTCGCAAAAGAATGCGATCCAGTCGCTGAATTCGCAGTGGGCAGGGCACGTCACCGTCGACACGAGGTTCGTGTCGTGGTCGAGCAAGTTACACGGCTTGCCGCAGATGAACGCCTTTGTGTGCTCGATAAATAGTGATGCAAATTGAATGACTGCGCCCGTCTGGTATATTAATGGATGATTGCCACTGTCAACCCACAGACCGAGTTCGTAGCATTCAAAATCTTGTATGGAGCAACCTGTACTTGTTGTGAGATGCCACCGCGTCCGATGGACCCATGGCCTTCACAATCAGCATGTTATCGACGCCCACAGCCTGCGTATGGCGCTAGAGCCCCCAGAACGACCCAGACGCCGACCGCAGTACCACGACGACCGTTACCGACGTCACTGCCCGAAAATCCAAATCCCACGTCAAGAGAGGCTAGAACCCAATCACATGAGGTGGAGCTTTACCATCGTGGGCTAGAGTGCCACGCGATCTCGTTCGTACCTGGAGGATTGTTTCGGGGACGTCGTCGTACTGCTTGGTCAAAATCTCGGCCGTCCACTCGCCGCGATCCCACGTCAGCTTTCTACGACAAGATGAATCCGACGATCTTAAAAATTTCCAAGGCTGCCACCCATAGTTCTGATAGTGGGGCGGCGCCGACTGCATGGAGTATCCCTCGGTCTGGCCTCCCGCGGCATCCATCGTCGACCTTGGCTCGACGACATTGCGACGCCGTCAAAGCTCAGTATCTTTGACGACAGCTCAAGGCGGGACGAACAAGGCAATGACGTCGGCACACAGCTGGTCTACGGAGCACATGCATCACATCGTGCGTCGGACAACTCAATAGATCGTCCATGAGTTGGTTCTGGTGGGTCCAATATGGTCACTCGAAGCCATTCGTTACTCCAACGCATGTCGGCGTTTTACTCGGGGACTGTCTTGAGTCCACGTGCATCCATTCGCAACGAGATTTTCTCGTTTGTGAAACAAAATTATACTAGTCTGATTGGGAACTATTGCAGACGAACATTCACAGTCATACAAATCATAGTATAATGAATCTGTATTTAAAAAGTTTAAACTGCTATGATGTTTACAAGATCATACACTTCTTCGAGGCGGCTCTCGTCTTCAATACGCTGATCCAAAAGCTCCAAGTTGAGCATGTCGTCATTCTTGACTTTGCTTTGAGGAATCTTGTA
>NW_008580298.1:13648-20881 GCF_000520115.1 Aphanomyces invadans
CTCGTGTTAGTCCGCAACGAGTTTGGTTTAGTCACTCAATTTTAGACCAATCGGAAAAGAGGAAGATGAATTTTTCGACTTGTCTGCAATAGTTCCCAATCAGAGTAGTATACTATAATACGCAGTATTTGGTCGGAAGCTGGGCGACGCCTCGTCTAAATTCGCAATCTGTGCATCAAATGTTAAATCGAATTTATGACGCTGTGCCTATAGAGAAGAAGAAAAGAGCCAGTTCTGCCTACAAAGTAGAATTATCTCGCCAACCTCACAGGTTAAAGAAATCCACATACGGCAGTGAATAGAATACATTCATTTTGTTGACCAGTCATCCGATGAGTGACGTCGACGGAGGCAAGCGAAAGACTGCGACTGCGTACCGCTTTACCACTCAAGTAGACATAGACATCCTTAAGTAGGTCATGGCTGTATGCCCACATGATGCTCCTTATGGACAAACCCTTGCACGATGGGAAGAAGTTGTAGAGCACATGCGCGAAATGCACGGCCCCGACCTTACTACTGCAGGATGTCGTAAGCGCCTGGATGATTTGATGGCAGCATTCAAGAAGGACACAGTGAAGTCTTTGCGCGCGTCTGGTACTCAAGAGCAGTTGCTCGGTGTCTATTCGGGGTAATTATTGGGTCGGGGATGCAGAGCAGGTTGACAAGCTCGGGTATTTCGCTCATCCCGAACCGGAACTTGAACACACAGTCGGCTTCTGTCTGTGAAGCGAAGTCAAACCGGCAGGTGTTGAGATGCAATTCTATGGCGAAATATTTCAGTAGCCAATCAGAATCATCCGCTCCCTTTCGTCATTTCTATTCTGCACTTTCTCTTACATTTCTCACGTTTCGTCAACCGCGACCATGCACGGACCAGATAGTCTGGAATTCACTAGAACATAGCTTGATAACCAGACTTAATTCATTCACTTTCCATTTTACCTTTAAGAGGTTACGAGCCCAACAACTCCGTGACCAGTCGATTCATATCGACTGCTCCCTTCTGCTTCTGCCTTCGCCGCTGCCTGCATCTGCCGCCGCCGTCCAAGCCGCTGCAGTTCAAGACAAACCGTCAGCACAACACTACGACGACACCTTACTCCTTTTGCGAGTCAAGGGATAGTACATTTTACCTTTAAGAGCAGGAAGGGGTGCTTATGGCACGAGTTGATTGTCTGGGCTAGGTGCACGAAAAGAGCAGCCGCTATTGACAACAGAAGGGCTACCTCGTCACTCATTCTCAACTCAGTGACAACCAAATTTCCCTGTGGCGAAATCAACACGCCACAAAAAAATTCCTATGAGACTTTTTGTAAATTCTTGCAGTGAAAATCATGTGGATTCCATTTGCGAAATCACTCTATTGTGAGAGCAAGAATACTCATAAAATATAAAATTGTACTACCGTAGCATAGGCCTGCTTTTCTGACCAATTATTACAAATACCACATTCTATTGGCTTTTCCGACTCGGCAAAAACTCATGATTGCTCACGTTTTCTGGGTCTTCATGGGAAGCGATCATATAATAATTGCCTTTCAGAGCTGTGAGGTGCCATGGCCATGCAGAGCTGTGTATGTAAACATGACAACACGACTGAGCCGAGGCGACAACGGTACCTAAGGCATGCAGCGGCGATGTGGCTGGCTGAATTTCAATCCAGTGGGTGGTGGTCGGTGTGGACACTCTCATTGCATCTGCTTTGTTCCAGGCGACCCCATGTCTTTGTGTTACGGAGGCATGTGTGGGAGCACACGGGTGATCAGGACGTGGAGAATGTCACTATGTCAAGGGAACTAGTTCACCGATGGAAGGGAAGTCCCCTCCCGACACCAACATCGACTTCCTCCACGGCCCGGCTGTAAAACCACGCGACCTATCCCCCACGAGTAACGAGGAGGCGCGGCGATGGCGCTGCGGCACAAACACGGCTAGCCATCCATTTACCGTGGGCGTCGGGGAGTGATAGGCACGCACATCTTGATTCGGATGCGGTGGCAGCGCGAGGCGGCGGCTACAGTGTACGCGTGCATCCATCGCGCTGGAGTTACACCGGCTCCGACATTTTTTTTTCTGGGGGTCAGGTTGGTGGGCATGGTCACAACTTGACCAGCTAGCTCTCGACGCGACCAGCCCCACCACTGGAGTGGTGACTCCAACTTTCATTGCATATCTGCCCACGATGCTCTACTTTCTCGTGCGCCTGGTGCTGTTGCTGCCGCGGGTCGTGCACCTTGCTGCCATTTACTTTTCGATGGCGTTGGTGGCCTTCGAGTCTACTACATCCGACGGCATCTACGAAGGGCTTCCACGATGGCCGTCTCTATCCACCCCGACAGGATGCCTACGGTCGCTCGACTGGTTTGGCACTGTCGTCTTTGCCATGAGCGGATCACTGACTGCAGCTTCGTCTGGGGCGGATCTCCATGGCTGTATCCTAGTTGGTACGATCACGGCCGTCGGCGGGGGAACGCTGCGCGATGCCCTCGTGCTGAACCATACGCCCAGCTGGGTCGAAGAATGGGAGTACCTCGTGCTGAGTGCGTTTGCCGCGACCGTGACGGTCTATTGGTGGCATCGAATACAATCCGGTCAGCCATTCTGGATGGGGCTGACACTCAAAGCGTTGGACGGCGGCGAAGGAGACCTCATGCAGTGGGGGGATGCCATCGGCGTCGGCGCGTTTGCCGTCATCGGGGCCATGAACGGTATCCGTGCGAGTCAGCCCATCGTTGTGTCTGCACTCTGCGGCGTCATGACTGCGACGTTCGGCGGCATGGTGCGCGACGTTTTGTTGCACCGCCCCGTGCGCATCCTCCATCCGTACGCCGACACGTACGCCTCGATTGCCCTGGCATCGGCGGGGTCGTATTTGGCCATGCAAGCTGTACCTGCGTTTCGACCGTTCCAAGGGAGCCGCATCCTCCTCAGCGTCATGGTGGCCGTTGTGCTGCGCCATCAAGCATGGAGTAAAGGGTGGCGCCTGCCGTACTGGGACGTTGTCCAAGTCATGGTGTACGATAACCAAGATCCTCGCAATCTCGCGATGAAAAAAACCATCTCGGACGGCAACTTGTCCGATACCAACACCGACGACACGTGCACGTCCGCCAACGATCTCCTCCGTGTGTGACATCCGTCATGTTTAACTTAAAATCGTCTCGATTCGTCTTGAACTCGACACCACCCTCAGCAGCACGACGTGTTTGCAGCGCACACGAATCGAGTCGACCGTCGCATGCGCTCCACGTGATGGGTCGGTTTGGATGTGTTCCTCATGCCTGGAACAGGAGCAGCACATGGATTCATATACGCTTGTCGTACCGTCGCGCAAAACACTTCGAAAGAGTCGCAGGGAAGCGCAGTGGAAACGCCACAGGGGTCTGTTGGAGGGATTTTGTCCTCCATGTAGCCACTGCGAAACAGCACTTTGTGCTGGAATGCCACGGAATGCGATGAATGGCGCTGCGGTGATTTGAGAGGCCCATTCCACTCCACGTGAGATGACGGTCTCAAGAGCAACCGGGGAAAAGAGCCACGCATCTGTGCGCACCTGCGACGACATGCGCAACAGGCCACATTCGAGCGCAGCCATAAACGGCAAGCATGTCCTCTGCAGGCCGCTGGCGCAGTGGCTGCACAAGTTGAACAGCTGCGGCGAGCACCTTGCTGTGTTGTGGAGACCATGAGCGACGGCCAAGCGGTTGAACTGGTCGTCAACTTTTTCGCGCTCTGCCAGAACAACATGCTCGCCAGGACATGCGCCAAGTTCATCCGATCAACATCCCGCAGCGAAATCGCCCTGTTTCCTGTGGTCGGACACCGTAGTGACGTTTCCACCGAAGTCCTTGAGATCGCCACAACCACATACCACCGCCAGGTAGCGCACGAAGGCAGCGGCTCCATCCCACGCCCCATATCCTCCATCAACGCAGAGCATGGAACGCCATTGGGGAGGAGCGCTGTGGGTACTTGCCTTTGTGGTCGCTATCGAAAGAATCAACCCACCCTTTATCGAGGTGCGTTGATATGAGTCGCTCCATGGCGAAACATGCAATGTCCTCCAGTCGTGTGGCATTCGACACCAGCTCCGAGACGACGAGCAGAACGGTGCTCGTGCTAGTCACCTGACCAGGATCGCGCTGGCCGGCCATGATGTCAGGTTCAGTTGGCAGGCCCAATAGAGCCACGACATACAGGACACCCCGCTCTCCACGTGGATGCGCATCCCGTCTTTAGCGCGTCAACCGATCATGCTGTGCATTCAAGAATGTCCCACGACGTAGTTAGAATGCTCGCTCGCTCTTGCCCTTTTCCAACAGGTACAAGTTGGCTTCTGGGATGTCGAACTCTTCGACGAGCCAGTGGGGCAGCTCGTGCTGGACGTCGCCCTGCAGTTGGATTTGTGCCTTGCCACCGTCCAACTTATTGACTGACGCACTGCATGCAAACTTTTTGCCCATCTTTTTCGCCACGTCCTTGAGGTCGAGACCTTTGTACTCGTCGAGACCGGCAACGACCGTCACAAACTTTTTCTTCTGTCGCTGGAAGCGCTCGACGTACACGTTCCCACCCGCCTTGGCGTTGCCGTCCGCGTCGGCCTTGCCCTTCTTCTTCTTGACACCTACATCAGTCACGACCGTTCGACGTCACGATGCCTGCGACAAGTGAGGAATGAAACACGCACTCTTGGAACCCTCGGCCTCGAGCGTGATGCCTTCGACACCCGCGGCAATCTGTGCCTCTACTTCGACGAGTTCCGCGATCGTGCGGTTGTACTTTTGAATGAACAGCGTCGGGACGTGCTCGACAAGCCAGGGCTTGCACTCGTTGAAACTCGGGCCGTATTCGCAATACTCAGGCGGCAGATTGTCGATGGGGCAATACAAGATTTCTCGCGATAGCAACGCTCCCTTGCCTTGGACTTCCTCCTCTTCGTCCGAGCCGTCGTTCGACTCGTCGTCGTCATCGTCATCCGCGTCGTCGAGCTCGTCACCTGGCTCGGGGCCGTACTTCTTCACCAACGCTTCAAACAACTGCTTCTCCTTCCCAGCATACTTGGCCAACACATTCGGGACCTCGGCCACCTTGTCGGGGTTGTACTTTTCGTAGAACGCGAGCAGACGCAGTGTCATGGCGTCTACAAACGTGATCTCCTCGTTCGCGTCCGGTTCGGGACCATACTTGCGCACCAACGCTTCGAACAAAACCGACTCGCGACCCTTGTACTTGTCCAGCACTCCATCGATCTCCCCTTTCTTGTCTGGGTTGTACTTGCTGTAGAAGCGCTCGAGGCGGGCGCGAGTTGTCATGATGGTGTGTTGGGCGATCCGCAATGCACCAACCAGTGGGAAGTGAACGTATCCGGATATTCCGTGTGAGACAAATAACAGCATTTTATTCGTTACACCCTGTCCCAACTCTGGAGTTTGATAGGCACTCAGCAACACCTATTTAGCATGCCGACTACAAATAACGTTTGTGTAGAGAACACAAGGTGAGTTTAGTCGCTATCTTCATCGTTGTTGGCGTCGCCGCCGCCGCCGAAGAAGCCCTTGATGAGCGTACTCGGGTCAGCTGCATTCCCCATCTCTTCTTGCGCTTGCTTAAACTCTTCCGGATCTGCAGACACACACGCATATAAGTCGACGGTGTCTTGATATCGGGGAAAACCTTACCCAGCATCGACTCGGTCAATTTGGGCAGAAGCCATACCATCACGAGGGGCACGATGAGAGCTAGAAACGACGGGTTTTTGACGAGATCCATCACGCTAAACTTTTCGCGGGGCTACAAGAATGACAATCGGTTCACACGCGAAGGGGACATGGACAATGCTCCGACTTGGAAGTATTGAATTTTCGCGTGAGCGCCGACAACCAATGGGTGCGACACCGCGAGCTTGGGGGTCCCTGGGTACTTGAATTCGAGCACGCGAATATCACCAGCAGCGCTGATGTCGACCTTAAACTGTAACGACCCGCAGCGCACGCGTAAGGCCGAGGCGCGACTTAAAACCACGTACTTGGCTGAAGATGTATACAGGGGAGTGAATGTCCACGGTGTAGCGTCCGGTGGGCACATCGTAGAACGCGAACCGACCATCCTGGCTTGAAAGCGTGGATCGCACACCACCATCCAGCACGACTTGGAGCGAAGGCAATCCACCGTCGACCGATGGAGGCGGCACGCTGTCAGGGTACGAGATGCGGCCTTCAATCGTGGCTCCGCTACACGAGATAATCACGGCACGTGAGAACGACTTTTCGCTTGGGAAGATTCAAGTTACGTGATTGTGGACACGAGTGTGGCCCACACGAGGCCGAGGACAGCGAGGCGGGAGGTCGACATCGGGCAACGGGAGGTACAGCAGGTTGTAGCGGTGGTTATCCGGAAAATGGCACCCGCGGTCCGGAAAATATCCCCAACGCTCCCTCGCAGAGCCAAAAAAACATTTTTTATTTAAAAAATTATAAAAAAAGCTGAACTACCACTTAGAGCCTTATGTTGGTTGAAGTAAGCACCGCGAACTGGTAGCGACGAAACTACGTCCGTGACGGCACCATCCTGGGTGACGTCTGCTGAAAGTGCGCCAATGCCCCCGCCGGTCGTGCTGCGCCGGTGATGTGTCAGATAGTTTGATTTCCAACACATAAGTCTAGTCATGGGGTGTATGGTATGTCGCCCCGACCCCACGTGAACACGTATCTAGGCCAGGACTTTTGGACTAGCCACACTCAGCATCCAGCACGGTTGTATGGACTACCTCGATATACTCATGGCGTTTTCAACGCTCCAAATGGGTGGCTCGCGCAAACGAGGCGGAACGACAGACTGGTCGATGGATCATTTCAACACCACCGCAGCACTTCCTCGCCATTCCATTCCCCTGAAATATGGCATGGCATGTGTGCACGGAGCGCGCAGTCAGTGTGTCTGGTACGAAGAGAGTGCAACGCTACAGTATACGTCGAGTCGTGCAAGCCAATCGCACGAGCAGGGGGACTGAGCCATCGCAATCAGTCCTCTTCCCTTTTAGTATGCCCGACCGTCGTTCCAACCATGGCACTTGGCGATTACCGAACGAGCTAGCTCCATTATACCACAACTCATGGAATGAACTCGTCAGTGCAAGGGCCGAGCTCGAAAGTCGACTCCCTATTCTGACCGATGAGCCATGGGAGGTGTCGCGGTGCGTTATCGACGGGGTGTTGAAGGAGTGCAGTGTTT
>NW_008580299.1:0-6852 GCF_000520115.1 Aphanomyces invadans
TGGAACTATCGAGAATGTTCTGGAAGATGCAAGAGATGAGAGGGCAAGCAAACGCCCGTCTCAATTCTGCGACGACTTCTTGCCTCGAAGCCCCAAGAACCTTTTGGATCAGTCTGCTGTGGTGATGGTGGATGAGGATCGTATCCAAGAAGAGCCTCTTTTGTCAATTCACCATGCCGAAGCTATCGAGGGACCTGCTACTGGCGATGGTCAAATAGCCGTCGTTGATCTCAGCGGCGGCTTAAGGGCGTCCTCCATTAGTAGCCAAGACGCTTTCACTCATCAAGACATCCACCATACCACCAACCGCGATCAACCCGGTCGTCTCGTGGAGGAAGACTCGTCTGGAGAGGGACTAGTTCATCGGCAAAGCCTGGTGGACATCACCCTCCATGCCTTCGTTGGGGTTGGCACCAGTGAGGCTCCTTCCATCGAGGCGGTCGCCAAAGCATCAGCTCCAACCCAAGGCGAAACCGAATGCGATTCACAAGGGTCTGCGAATGTCCAACCGCAGACCAATCCGACGACTACATCTATCGACTCCCAACAACAACCAAGTCCACCTGAAGATGCTACGAACAACTCGGCACCGCCCACGACACCCTACATGAGCTTTGCTGAAGCCGTGAAGAATGCCAAAGCTGCGAACGGCAAGCAGAAAGTTCAAATGGTGTTTACTCGACCCTCACGCGAACAACTCCTCAAGCTGATCGAAATGGCGGACGACGAAAACTGTACCGACGACGCCATGTTTGAAGCCATGCAAGCTGCCATTCCCTACAAGCAGAAGCAAGCTGTGGCCCACTTCTGGGTCACGACTGGTTTTGCACTCACCCAACACTCCAACGACAAAATCATCTCGTCGATTTTCTCGGAGAATGATTCTGCTCCGTGGAAGGCTTTGCTGTCTGATTTCGTCCAAGTGAACAAGGCCCGTGGTGGAGACCTTGTCATTCACGTTGCAAGTGAAGAAACGAAGACCGCCATGGTTGGCCAGACTATTACCATTCTTGGTACTGTTTATCCTATTGCGGCACCAAGACAACAAAGTCAGCGCGGTCAATGTTACCCATCCTTTTCGATCCACGATCATTACTTTATTGACATCATTGGGGTCCGAGCCAATTTCGACTCCAAGAAGTTGATCCGTTTGCTCCGAAGATACAAGACAAGTCCGATATTCCAAGGCTACAAAACCGCTGTTCAAGGAGGTGAATGCCATGGGAATATATGGCGCGTCTATTTCCGACAAAACGAGGTACCTTCCCCGCTCAAACTCAATGGCCACCCAGTCGACCAACTCAAGATGGACGACGTGTACTATGCGGTCTTTGCAAAGGAGTACGTCAAGTCCTCTGTGCAACGCGAAAATCACCGTTCGGCACATTGTCTGGACTTGGATTGGATCGAAAGGACAACTGAACGCTCAACTGAACGTCCCGTTGATGGATCTCTGCCTGAAGCCAAGCGACCCAAGCAAGGCAAAGTCATCGACCTGTGTGAAATCCAACCTGGTGGGTCAAATAGTGAGTTCCAAGCTCAGTCTCCACTACAAGAAGACGACATGGAAACCTCACTGGACCAACAACCACCATTTGTCATCCCTACCACGGCTAAAAACGCGACTTTCGAAAAACCGAAGAAGGCTGCCAAGCGCAAAAAAGACGACCTGGTCAAGACCTGGGTCACAGACAACTTGTTTGAACACCTGCGAGACGTACAAGTCAACACATCATTGGTACAATTCAGTGTTCCAAGTTGCCAAGTGTATCGATTAACAATTGGCAACATCCCTGAATTGACCACAAAGGACCTCTCCTCTTCCATAAAGCGTACACAAGCCAAAGACGGGCGTCTCGATTGGCACCCAGACAACCTCTCTCTCAAGGAGATTGTCGATATCTTGGTGCAACATGTTGTTCAGGGGGACGAACTCTTGAACCACGTCACCCAACACGAACAACACGTTGCCTCACAACCCATGGCGCCGGTCGACGCATGGATTCAAGAGGCAAAAATCGATGAACTGTGGCAGTGGGCGTCGACAAACGCGCTCATGGCCAATTTTTACCTCGCCGAACTCAACAACAAGAACCCGGCCGTATTTGAAAGCCTTGTACGGCTACATACGTGGCATCGCTGGATAAGCGCAACGACTGCCCCTGTCGCACAATCTTTCGCGGACGGTTTCAAGCATGTCTTTGGCATTGACCCTACCGTTGCTTGTCTTGTCGAATTTCCCAACAATGCGGATTTTGCGGAAACGTTACCTCTCCCGGAGGGCCTCTCCTTCCTCGATATCGAACACGCTCTGTCTGCTCTCGAACTGTGGCTTTCAGTACAAGCAAAAGAGCTGCTCGATCGCGATGCATGGTTGATTAGTATCACCGAGCGCCCAGTCGTAGCGCTACCTACATCATGTGGCTCTCGACAATTTTCTGCAGACACTTTGTGGAACGTATTGCACTCAAGTTTTGGCCCAGTCGTGCTGGACAACTTAGCCAAGACACTCCCAAGTCGAATGGTCTCGACGCTTGAACAACTCCGGCAACTAGACTTCCGGTATTCGGAGCAGCGATCAGCTATGTTCAAGAGCAACATGATCGATGACAAACCCCACTGTCAACTGCGGTTGGGTTTGACACTCCATTACTAACTAAGTTCCCCGTGATTGCTCCTTATACGACCCAACCAAGCTCCCAACTATCACCCCAAAGAAGATCTCATGTCCCCACTGCGGTGCATCGAAGCATTTTTCCTGGCTCCGACACCCAAGAGTTACAACTCCTGTCAGCCAACATCAATGGTCTCAAGGACAACGGTCATCGATTGACGTGTGGTTTGTTGAAACGTCACAATGTCGCGGCCCTTCAAGAAACCAAGATCGCTCACCGGTTCCAGTATCAAACCTTCCGCTTCCACTTGGATCACGCACTTGGAATGGGAAACTACTTCTTGGCTACCAATGACCATCGCCATACTCAAGATTCGTCCGAGCAACACCGCAGTAGTGGTGTCATGATGTTGTTCCACAAGGACACGCCTGGTTTCGAGCGCCTGGTGCACAACACTGCTATGGACATTCCCAACAAGTACATGGTCGTCCACACGTGGTGGGAGGACACTCCTGTCTTCTTCACAACCTTTACGCGCCTGTTCGAGATCAAGAACGTGAAGTCTTCTTTGAAGCCTTGCCTCGAGATTTCCCTGCCAACGCTCAACACATCGTCATGGGTGATTTTAACCTGCCACTTGATAGACTCCTGGACTCGGTGAACCCGCTTTCATCAAGTCATTATGCTGGTCGTTTGCAACTCTGTCAGTGGCTTGAGACATTGGGAGTGGTTGATGCGTGGCGCCTCCACCATCCAACGGCACGCGTCTATTCGTCTCCAAAAGTGAAGAATCGTCTCGACTACATCTTCCTGGACAAAAACCTTATGCGTACAGCGTATCATCGGTCAAATTACTTCGAATCGTCAGAGATCGTGGAACATCTTTGCCATTCAGTTATTCTCCAACCAGTTTCTCAAGCAAGGCAACGAGCGTATTGGAAACTACCCAAGGAACTCCTCCAAGTCCAAGTGGTTGCCGACACAATAGTGGCCGAAGCAAAACAACTTCTTACGGTGCTTCGCACAGCCAACAATCCCGGTGTGGTGTGGGCTGGATGGAAGAAGCGCGCAACGAAGTTTTTCCAAGAATACCACGTAGAGTACCTACTCGCCAAGAATCGAGTATCGGACATGGCTCGGCGAGAATGGATGAAGGCCCAAGATGAGGCACAAGCTGGTCTGTTGTCGGCTCAGGAACTTGAACTCGCCAAATCCAAGTTCGACGAGACAATGTCCGAGTGGAAGTCATACCAAAACGACCTCAGTTTCGACTTCCATGCGTCCAAGAATGAAGCCTCCACGTCTCACTTTTTCCGCCCAGCAAAGAAGACGATGTACAAAGTGGCAATCTTGGAAGTCCGTAATCTTGATGGAAGTATTACGACATGCCCTCAAGCCATTCATGATGCATTCTATGACAAGTGGTCCTCGGTGATGTGCGAGAATGACTTTCAGCCACCGAACCGAGCCAGTCGTCGGAGATTTCTCAAGATCCTTCAAAAGCGATTGACGGAAGATCAGAGAGAATCTCTCGATAGCCCAATCACTGTTTTTGAGCTCGCAAGTGCGATCAAGACCATGGCGCCAAACAAGTCTCCGGGAATGGATGGATTTCCGGCAGCCTTTTATCAATTGCACGCCAATCTGTTTGCCGAAATACTTTGCCTGGTATTCAAATACCAACTCTCTCGTGGTGAATTGCTTAGTACACAAAGACGCTCAGCGGTATCCCTGCTTTTCAAGGGTGGCGATCGAAGCAACCCTGGAAGTTATCGACCGATTGCCTTGATTCCTGTTGAAGTCAAGATCCTCACTAGGGCACTGGCGTATCGACTTCGAGAGGTTCTACCATCTCTGATCCATCCCATCCAAACTGGTTTTGTGGCTGGACGACGCATTCACGATCACGTTATCTTTCTCAAGGACCTCCAACACAAGTGTACACTCGACGACATTGAAGGGTATGCAATGTTTTTGGACTTCGAGAAGGCATACAATCGAGTCAACTGGGACTTCATGTACGACACACTCGAAGCATTCAACTTTGGTCCTGTTTTCATCAGCTGGATCAAGCTCATGTACCATTGTCCCATCGTTCACCTGGTCATCAACGGCGAACTGAGTCGAGCGATTCATCCAACTCGAGGAGTCAAGCAAGGCGATCCGTTGTCAGCTTTACTCTTTGTGCTGTCTGTTGAGCCACTTAGTCAGCTTTTGCGAAATCACGAGGAGTACAGTCTCCCGTTCTCAGAAGAGCTCTTTGCAACGGGATTGTTCTTCGCCGATGACACGACTTTGATCTCTTCGTCACTAGAAGACCTCGAGCGCCAGTTGGAGCTTGTACAAGAGTTTTGTACTCACTCTGGTGCACGACTCAACTTGGCCAAGTGCAAGGTCCTCACGCTGAACGGACGTCAAGATGTACCAAGATACCCGCGACTGACCATGGTTCCATCTGGAGCCCCAATTCGATATTTGGGGATTTTTTTGGGACACCATCTGGATGATCAAGTCCAAATCAACGCACTGTCCGACTCGTTTTACCAGTCCTTTGTCACATGGGGCTATCGAGCGAGAACTTTGCGTGGAAGGCGGCTCCTGGTCAACACTATGATACTGTCCAAGCTATGGCATTACACCAACGTCATACACATACCCGACGAAACCATCGCCAAGTGGCAATCGATGGTGAACAAGTTTATCATGGCCCGCAAACGACACAAGGAAGACAGTTTCATGTCAATGATCAATCCAGGTATGGCCTACCACCCTACGATTGGTCTTCGCATACCACACCTGGCATCAAGAATACGTGCCCAGCGTGTGTACCGTCTCCAGCTCTTGGCTCGTTCGGAATCGGAAGAACTCACTCTGTGGTCCATCCTCCCCAAGCAACTTCTACGACGAAACATGCAGCCTTTCGCGCGTTCAAACCTTTTCGACTGCCTCATGTACTTTCCCAATCCAAGCAGCAACCTCCAGAGACTCGAAGTCCTTCCACTGCTATGGCGGAAGATTTGGGCAAGCTGGAATCAAATACCTGTGAAGAAGATCTGGCCTGATACTCCGACACACACCCAACTTCTGCATATGTCGGTCTGGTGCCAGAAACATCCCCTCTTCTTAGTCGGAGAGCCGCGGACAAGTTTGGCCATTGCACTCCGACACCACCGTCCGTTTTACGCCTTCTTGGCTGAGCACGGAGTCCATTGTCGTGAAGATTTCTTGACTCCGCTACGCCGGTGGCCATCTTATGGAGAATTTAAGCGGTCCATGCTCAATCAAGTGAGTCGATTCCCCAGCGACGACTTTCCTCGAAAATTCAAGCGGTTCTACGAACTGACCACTGCAATTGCGACGAAGTTTGGCAAGCCATGGGACTGCAGATACACGAAACTGCTCCGATTGTTCAAGGCGATGACTGTCCCTTGACTCAAGTATGGAAGAACGCTCACGGGCCGTTTCAACAGTGGCCACGTAAGTACATCAAGTCCATTTGCTTTTGTCCCCCGATCATTACGAGGCAACACCCCATGCAATCCGACACACGACCTGACGAACAATCAATCAAGAAGTACTTCAACAAGACACTGAAGCCTCTTCTTCGTTTTCCGTCTCCAATTCAAGCAGATGTGTGGTGGCGCATATTGTTTCGAATGCTCCCGGCAACTACAAGTTTGTCTTCATGCAAGAGAGCAACCCTGGCATTATAGAATGTTCATATCCTGGCTGCTCAGCTGTGGAGACGATGCAGCATGTCCTTTACGACTGCAAGTATGTCAAGCCAGTGTGGTCATGGCACAGTGCAGCATGGCAGTTGTTTCGTATCCCATTTACTTGGGATACCATCGTCAATCTCGACAAGTTCAGCGTTTCCGAAGACTGGGTCACTCACTCGTTAATCCTTTGCCGATTATGGGTTCTCCTGGTGGCCGGTTTGCTACGTGATTTGTGGATTCATCGCAACAAGACCAAGTTCGAAGGAAGACCGGTACCATTTCTCAAGGCTGTCAAGGAAGTTTCTATGGTATCTTGGAGTGCCAATATTCGACGTTGGCTTCGAGACCCAGCGACACTCGACGACGAGAAAGTCGAAGTTCTTCACATCCTCGACCAACTCAAGTCCCACAACAACTATGCGTGGTTTTGGCGGAAATATCCCAAGTCATTCAAGATTGTCGACTGGACTTCACGTCTCCATGGTCATTGATACAGATACGCAACACTTTGTAGTTTA
>NW_008580300.1:0-8924 GCF_000520115.1 Aphanomyces invadans
ATTTTTTTGAAAGGCAACTTTTTCGCGCTGGCGGGAACAATAAAAATTCCACCAATGAGAGTGTAGTATCTCAAATCTTTACTTTCATTGGAAGATATTATTTCTGATCCACAAAAATCTTCGGTGGGCGTTGCATTCCGTCCGTCCCAGTATCCCCCAACGCATCTGGCATTTTTGGAACAGCACGTGCGGGATTTGAAAGAAGCTGGTCTTGTTTATCGCAACACACGGTCGCGCTGGGCAGCAGCACCAAGAATCGTTCCGAAGTAGGCCCCAGGTGACCTCCGCATGACGGTCGACTCGCGGCCAGTCAACGCATGCACTGAGCCAACGACGTGGCCCATGCTGAGGAGATGTTTCGACTCACACTTGGTCGAGATCCTCCTGTCGACGTAGCGCCACTCACCGTTACGCTAAAGCGCGGCGCTCAACCCGTGTGATACAAGGTGCGTCATTTTTCCAAGGAGCATCGCTATTTCATGGCGACTCACGTCGCCGAGCTGGTGACTGCGGGATTATGCTACCGAAATCCCCGCTCGAAATGGTGCTCGGCACCTCTCATCGTTAAGTAATCCGACGCGAATGACTTTTGCATGACGGTGGACGTCCGGCCAGTCAACGCTCAGACCGAGCGTATCATCCGGCCTATGCCGATGATCGAGGTGATCGTGGATCACCTGGCCGGTGCGGAGGTCTTTTTCTCCCTTGATTTCTTCAAGGGGTACTGGCAATACGCGCTGGACAAAGCGGCGCAGGAGATGTTCTCCTTCTCACGGACACGGGCGTCTACACGCCGACGCGTGTGTTGATGGGCTGGACCGCCAGTGGGGCCAACTGCCAGTCGTCGGTCAAAGAAATGTTCGCCACCGAACTCTACTAGTCGCTGTTGATCTGGTTGGACGATGTCCTTGGATACGAGGAGACCACGGAAGGGCTTCTAGCGGCGCTCGAATGCATGCTAGGGATATGCGATCACGCGGCATCAAGCTGAACCCAAAGAAATACCGGTTCAATGAGACTGAAAGCTGCTGGCATCAAGCACGATCCCGAACACATCTAGGCATTGCAAGATCTGAAGATGCCGGTGACATGCCAACAACTTCAGCAATTCATATGCGCCATGAACTGGAGGAGAATGTCAATCCCACGATACAATGTTATCGTGCAGCGAATGACCGACCTCATGGAGTCGGTCTACAAGGCAGATGGCGGACGGACCCGCCAGAAAGTGGCCAGAGTTGATTGGCCGACGTGGGCTGGAGCGTTGCCCATGCAGCGTATCTCACGGCTTGCAAGCAAGCCCTCAGTCGTGTAGTGACGTTAGCTCATCCCAAGCAAGACCGGCTGATCTGTGTGTTTGCTGACGCAAGCGACCTCCATTGGGTGGTGTGGTGACCCAAATCCCTCACGATCAAGTTGATCGTGAGCTGGGGGCTCAAGACCTTGAGCCGCTCATGTTCCTGAGTAGAACGTTTTCGGGAGCGGCGCAGCGATGGGCGATCGTGGAGAAAGAGGCGTTCTCCATCGTAGAGTGCTTGAAGCTGACAGATTACCTGCTCCACACGCCGGGTGGATTCGCGCTGTTTACCGATCACGCCAAAAAAAATCTGAAGTTCATCTTCAACCCAGCCTTGGTCAACGCCGCCATCCCAAAGTATACGGCGGCGAAGTTGGACCGCTGGGCGTTTCTGTTGATGGGCTACACCTACACGATCTACGACATCGCGGGCGAAGTTAATGTGTGGGCAGATCTGTTGTCCCGCTGGGGGACAAACGCCAACTTGATCTGCCATATCGTTCACGTGCCCTCGAAGATCTCGCCTTTGCGAGGAGGCGAATTTGTTTGGCCAAAATGGCCGAAATTGTGGATGTTCAAGTCGAAGCAGTCGGGCAAGGCGACGCTCCCAAGATCCAGGGGATAGAAGACCGTGTAGACGTCGATGGTATGAATGTGCCGGTGTTGACGACGGGAACAGGCACCATCTGGATTCCGTCTGCGGCGAGTGATCTGCAGATGCGACTTTGTGTGGTCATCCACTTCGGCCTTGGTGGTCATCGTGGCGTCAATGCCAAGAAACTAGTCCTGTCTGAATGGTTCTGGTGGTCCGACATGACGTCGGATGTTTCGTTCTTTGTTGGTCGTTGTTTGCACTGTGCAAGCACGGGTGGTCACGTTCTTCGACCTTTTGGTGCGACGGCACACGCGACGAAACCAAACGAGATTCTACACTGGGATTTCTTGTTCATGGACGGTGGCTACATCCTCGTGGCCAAGGACGATTTCAGCCAGTTCAAGTGGCTCTAAGAAACCGACGTTTCGAACTCGCAAGTATTGGCGCGGTGCTTACAACAGTGGTTCAGTGTGTTTGGCTTTGCTACTTTCGGGTCAGCGACCAAGGGTCGCATTTCAAGAACGAGGTGATCGCCGTGCTCCAACATGTCCTCGGAGCTCATCACCATCTCACCACGGCGAGATGTCCGTGGGCAAATGGCACTGTCGAAAGTGCCATGAAAACGGCCCTGAAGACGCTCCGAACGTTGCTCTCGGAATGGTTGATGCAACCGGATCAATGGGACTGATTGTGGCAGTCGTGATGTTGATCCTCAACCAAAGTCCCTCCGACACCCTCGGTGGTGTCGCGCCGATTACGGTGATGACTGGTGCACGAGCGATGTCACCGCTCGAACTAATTTGTGTGGATGGACCCATCCAATCGACACTGGAAGACCTCTGGTCTGTGCGATGTGACGAACTCAAGGCGATTGTGAAGGTGTTGGATAATATACACGAACAAGTCGCAATGAAATCGGCGAAGAAACGCGCTCAAAATCGAGATCGCCGTGCGACCAAGTGGGGGACCTCGATGGCCCAATTTGACCTGGGGGACTTTGTTCTCTACTTGGATGTCTGGTCCATGACCTATTCCAAGCTCAGTGTCACGTGGCGTGGACTTGCTCAAGGTGTCCGAGTTATCTTGGAATGGATCTACGAGATTCAAATTTGATCACTTCACGGGTGTCGCCCGTGAAGCCCACAGCAGTCGGCTGAAGTTCTATGCCGACGATTCACTCGCCGTGAGTGAGGAGCTACTGCGCCATGTGGCGCACAATGCCTACGGACACGTCGTGTAAGATTTCCTCAGTTGTTGGTACAAGGATTGGCGGCTTATCAAGTGCTTGTCAGTTGGCACGGCCTCCAAGATATCGAAAGCTCGTGGGAGCCAGCGACTAACCTGCTGGAAGATCTCCCCCCCGCATTCAAGAAGTATGTGCGGGTGAACGCCAAAGATGCCACGGTGATTGCGATGGCGAAAGCGATGGGGGTATCGGAATCGTTGGGGGGATTGTTGCGAATTTGCCTTTCGCAGAACCCCCGAACCCCCCCAAGAGGCAGTTCAAGGGCTCAGGTCCCTTGGATAGTATGCCGGACGATCCTATTGTTAGTTGGACGAGTGGCTGTGAGCAGTGTTGTCTGATTAGGGTAGGGTTAAGCCCCAGTGGCTGCTTGCCGCTGGGGAATCTTTGTCGTGATTTGCCTTAGGAAACGGACTTCGCGGGGTCCGTCAGGTGGAAACGCAACAGGGAGTCGTACTCGAATTGAATTCACGCGACACTGAAATACTCTCACTTGGGAACTTCGCTCTGCAAGTACATTAAACAACCACCTCTAACCGATGCTATTCGTGCTTGACGCTCTGGGTCTAGAATCTATTGGAGTTCCATGGAGTAGGGCGTGGTAGTTGCCCTCAGGCGACTAGTAGCCGGGCGATTCCGACCAAGATTTCATGATCCACCACGGCTGTCCATTGGCGCGAGAGTCAAAGTTCGAAACCTGCCCTTCGCACAGGTCCTACAAACACGTGTGCAATGTGGGAATGGTGGGGGTGGAGTGATTTTTCATCTGCTGATTTGTCAGAGTTATCTTGTATTAGTGGCAAACAAGACTTATCTTCTCAAAGCATGAAGCAAGTACAGTTGTCTGCACCGGCACTCAACGCCAGCTACCGAACTCTCGTCGGTAGACTCGATGACAAATCCAAAGTGACTTCATTCAATGCGGGCCATGGGGCAAACCCCTACCTTACTTCTCACACACATTCCTGCACGTGAGATGAGAACCGAGGTTAGACCGAGAACACTTCCCCCGACAAAGGGTGGTCGCACGTACGCTCAAGGTCCCCTACCATCTTCCACTTGGTCGTCGTCGTTATGAGCCGTCACCCAGCATCGAAAGATCACCGGTACATCGTCGTACACGGACAACGCTGGCTCCCAGGAAGACTCAATGTCTTCCAGTCCGAGCCACTTGACTTTCACTTGCCAGGTGCCGTCGTGGATACGGAAGTCTTCGAGCTGCTCGACATAAAAGCCATCATCTCCAAATGCGATATGTGCCGTCAGATCTTCGTCCACGTCACGGCCGCCTTCACAATACGGATGTATTGTGAAGGCGGCCGTGACGTGGACGACGTTGTGGCTGGTGGGATGAGCCGTTGGACCTCCATCAGGTAGTCTGAAACCACCTTAACAACACGATAAGGTCCGTTCCAGCGAAGTGTCGATTTTCCTTGATGCTGCGTCGCCCGTGCCACCAGTACAAAATCACCGAGCGCGAACTTCGCAAGTTGGGTGGATCGTTGTCAGTTACGGCGGTTGCGCGCCTTTGCACGTTTCGACGATGCGATTTCAGAGATTCGTTTGTGCATCCCGATGATCACCTTAACTAAGTTCTCCACGTGCTCTTTCGCTGCAGTGTTGACCCAATCGATTGTGGCCGGCCCTACATCACCCAGTCGAACGAGAGCTGCTAATGGCGGTGACGCAGGCAATGCCGTGAAGGCAGTCGTTGGTGCCACGCCACCGAGTCGGTCGGCAGGTTGTTGGTTGAGGGCTGACTGGACCATCGGCAGCAAACTTGGCCATTCGGAACTTTTCAGTCCATTTCGCTGCACAATGTCTTCAACGTCCGCACAATGAGGTTTTGACGATCTCAACAGTGCCATTCGCCCAAGTACAATGCGGGGTGACAAAGTGGTGATGCGCCACCATCGATCGGTGCAACTTGTCCACAATTTCGTTTTTGAAATGGGAGCCATCGTCCGAAACCCAAGTCTTCGGGACGCCGAACAGACTGATCCATTCCATCAGTGTTTGGGCCGTCGCCATCGCCGTCGCTGTGGCGCTTGCATGCAAGCGGACAAATCCGCTCATGTCGTCTTTGATCACCAAAACGTACTTGTCGCCAGAGGCTGCGCGAGGGAGTGTAAGCCAATCGAAATGGATCAGTTCGTTTAGGGCGGTTGCATGCAGTGCCTCTCCCCATGGTCGTGGCACAACGTCGCCGTCGACTACCATACAATGCAAACACTCGCGAACAAAATCCGCAACGTCGCGCGCCAAACCGGACCATTCGAACATGGACGCCACCGATGCAGTTGCCACCTCAATGCGACGATGACCCGTAATGCCGGCATGGACAATCACGCAAAGGCGCAACTGCAGGTCCAACGCATCGTCTGGGATCCAAATCTTGGACGACGTCGTCACGAAACATTGCTTCACTTCGTCCCAGGTGGAACAGGCTTCACCGTCGGGGTGAGCACGCTGAATTTCCAGGATTTCGTCAACACAGGGCCACACAAAATCTGTTGATTGCAGAGGCGACACCAGCGCCAACTTGGAATCCGTGCTGCTTGCTCATCCAGGCGCGGGCTTCCCTATCGGTTGAGAAGATCTGCCAGACAAACCCTCAATCACGTACGGAATCGTCGTCATCGTGAGAGCCCAGCGTTGTAGCTTGTGGGTCTGGTACTTGGCCATACCCGTGCTCGATGCCAGCGGGTTGAACATGTACACAAGGTTGAGGTGGTCGGTAAACAGTCGGAAACCTCCAGGGCGTATAAGGAGGCACTCCAGACGTTTACAGGACTCGGCCACCGCGAACGCTTTCTTTTCCACGATAGGCTCCGAAACCCCGAAACCCCGAAAGGCTCCACTCAAGAGCGCCAGAGGTTCGTGGCGCTACTATAACGCAGGCGGCGCCAAATCATCGACCGGTACTTGCGTAGCGATTGCGCCCCAAAACATCTCGCTTGTGTCAGTGTACAAGCACACCATCTTCTCGGGATCAGGGTGGGCCAACGGAACGAAACGACGCAGCGTCAACTTGACGTGATCGAAACACTTGAGGTGACCGTCGCACCATCCCACGGAACTGAGAACTACCCGCGCGAGCGCCGTCTTTTTTCGTGAGTCGGCGGTTTTAGCAGCAATGTCCAGAAGGCTCGTGTGGGGGCAACCAGTTCAGTGTACGTTGGGATGTTCGCATGCATCCATTTTGTTGCGCACAGGAATTGCTGTAATTCAACTGTCGTCTGCGGTGGCATGAGGTCGCAAAGGCCTTGGCCTCGGTCAGGAGCGTGTGCGACGCCGCTCTTGGAAATTTCTTTTCCACACCAGATTGTCTTTGTCGTGTAAAACGCACACTTGCCCGGATGCAACTTGCGGCCGTACGCTTGGCATATTCGTAGCACGCGTCGCAGCAGCAGCAGCAGCAGTTCTTCAGTTGTGGCGGCGTATCCCAACAGGTCGTCTAGCCAGCCCAGGACACCGTGCATCAACAAATCCCCAAATAGCTTGTCGACAACACCTTGGCAGTAGGCTACAGCGTTGGACTGTCCCAACAGGACACGCGTCGGTGTGACGACACCAAGCGGCGTCATGAAAGAGTAAAACTCTTGCGAGTCGGGGTGAAGGGGCAGTTGCCAATACCCTTTCATCCAGTCCAACGTAAAATAGACCTTCGAGCCTTGCAGAACCGACATCGCGACCTCAAGATTGGGGTAAAGCGAGGCTTCTCCGGGAGACGTCGTAAGTTGCACAAACGTCTCAACTACCTTCATCGTCGCCATCAGCGGCGTTTCTTGATCACACAGCAGGACAAGATCATAGACACTCTGCGCAACCGCGCAGATGCTAGCAACAAATGGGGGCAATACCCCATGCGCGCCATCACGTCGCGACTAACAATGAGATTGTCTAGGCCAACATGCAGTGGCACCGATGCCACCCAGCACTTGAGATTGGTCAGCACGAGGGTGTTTTCTGCCGTGTCAAACGTCAAGCGTAGCTTGACCTCACGATCCACCCTGAGCTTCATTTCTTTCATGAATTCGCCCAACTCGATGACGCTGTCGAGTTGCCGCACGATTAACATGCGATGGTCGGCGCCATCTAATCCCAACAGCAACGTCGATGACACGACTGACTGGTCGGCGCCACTGTTCAACAGGGCCAGAGACTTGACGCCGCTGATGTCGCACGAGACCGTGCGAGGGCACACCGTAGCGATTTCTTCGTAAACTTCCACGACCGCGCCAATAATCTCGCGCATGGTCTCGTCCGGCGCTGCCAAAGCAGCGACATGCGGTTTCTTGAACCACTGTTCCAGCAACCGTTGCGTCTCGCCCGGCTCTTAGCACCTTGTGTTCGACGCTGCCGCACTTCAAACAGCCCTTAGCTGGCGCAACCGATGCTGTCGTCTTCGGTGGCGCATGTCGCTGCGTCTTCTCGCCGTACTGTCGAGGCGGATTTGATTCCGTTTTCTTCTCCACAGAGATGAGTTGCGACTCGAACAACATAAAGTTGTCCAAAAGCGTTACAAGCCACTTTCAGAATTCATGCACGTCGGACTTGAAGGCTTTATTCGCCTCACGCGTTAACTGCGCTCGACAGCCGCCTTCAGCTGCGGTGGTCGAATCGCTGCCGTCAGCATCTTGACCGACTGCTTTGACTCTTGCTCAGACAAGTGAGCAACGTCCAGTTGCTCCAACCTCTCGTAGCAGTCGGAAAGCATTCTTCCCACCCGAGACTCGACGTCTCGGATCTTCCTCTCCAACTTCAGCGACGTAATCGCATTGGACACCGCGTCCAGGTCCAACTCCTGTACCTCGCGTGCAGACAGAAAGTAGTAGCGCCAGTCGTTCTCGGCAATTTCTTCGAACGGCTTTCCAAAGTCGTGTGCGCAAACACGTGGAACAATCGTTGGTCGATGCACGCTGCCAGTGGCATCAAAATAGCGTGCCACCTATGCCGCTGTTGAGGACTTGCACGCGTCGCGAGTAAGCGAGATGTTCGTCCAAGAACTCCAACGCTCGCGCTTCGTGCTTCCATTGTACAACGGTGCCATAGGCACCTGTTGTACACCCATGAGGTTCACGGCACGCGGTAAACAAAGGCCGTCGCCTGTGCCGCGTGTACCGATCGTTGATTCGCTGTTTCAACGAATAGACCCCATCGCTCGCTATCAAGGGGAGCCTTCTAGTTCAGCTCTTCTACCTTGTAGTGCTGCTGGGGCATCGCATACGATGCTTGTCGGAGCATATGTTGGTGCGCTTCAAAGAGTCTGCTTTGCTCAGCCATCGCTCGCTTCAGCTCTTCTTGCTGGCACATCAACGCCTGTTATTGTCGTGCGAGAACCGATCGCGACTCTTCTTGTTCCTGGCGATTCTTCTCCACCGCCGCTGCCATGGCTGGCTGTCTGGCCGATTCTTCTTCCTGGCGTTGCGCCATGGCACTTTGTTGCGCATGAAACTGGGCCAGCTGTTCGTAAGTCATCTGGTTGAAATGACTCGAAGTCATAGCAGCGCGCCCCACGCTCTGCGTCCGTAGCTCGTCCATCTCCTCCTGGTTCGGCGGAGGTAAAAACACAGCCACCACAGTCTCCATCGACCTAGTACGTGTCACACGAGAGCGAGCTCGAGACCTTCTTGTTCCGTTCTTGAACGACAAGTAGCAGGCTGCTACTAAAGAATTCTTTGTTGTGTCTCTACCTGACGGACCCCGCGAAGTCCGTTTCCTAAGGCAAATCACGACAAAGATTCCCCAGCGGCAAGCAGCCACTGGGGCTTAACCCTACCCTAATC
>NW_008580301.1:0-2475 GCF_000520115.1 Aphanomyces invadans
GCCGTTGCGTGCATCCAACTCCATTCTGAAGATCACAACTTTGTTGCTCCATTCACCCTACACTGCACGCGTTCAACACGAGCCTCAATACGTCCACCCGTACCTTAACTGCGGCTACTTCCCTTTGCCGCCCTTCCGCAATTACAACCGCCCTTCGGGCTTGTTGCGCTTGACTCGCACCGCCATGGTCCAAACAATACCGCACCTGCAGCTCTTGCCCTGCGCCAATATCCCGCATCTGCAACACCCCTTAAGGGCTTGTTGCACTTGGTTCGCCCCGCCGATCACGACTCGCACCGCCAACACCTTCATGTTGACACCAACTTCCCAACTTGGTCCTACGCAAACGCATGGGCACCTGCCACGTCTTCTCACGCGCTTATACCTGGTTTCCAAACGCAACCGCCTGCTCCCGGGAGACTTTTGCTGCAAGAGCTCACCCCACGGTCAATATCAACGATCATACACACATACACATACACACACGTCCACGGCGCCTATCCCAGGGAAAAGGGCTGCCACACCTACGACGCCGCTTCCGATGATCAAGGGTGGCAGCCCCGTCACACTGTCCACGGCGCCCCCACCAGCCGCCACGAGGACAATCGACGCATCTCACCTGTACATCCACGAACGACCGACGAGGCCGACTCGCTGCTCGCCGCCGATGTACGAAATGTTCGTCGTCGTCCAACACGGCGGACCCCGAAGATTGGGGCCCGCCCAACCTTCGCCGCATTTGCTATCGCTGAACAAACCACACCAACGACTCGCCGACACACCGCCTTGACTAGGCCACCGTTTACGCGCGACGCAGGGCAAACCGAAGCACGCCGCCAAAGAACGAAATGTATACCGTCGTCCGCCACGGCGGACCCCGAAGTTTGGGGCCCGCCCGACCTCGTCGGAAATTGGGCCAACGCAACCGAATTATGGTAATACTGCATGGGACATTTACCGGTCTCAACAATGTCACTGTGCAAGAAAGTTGGTCACGGTTTACCAGCCATCGATACGACAATGAAACTCAATTGCAGTGGATGCCAAGCAGGAAAATGGCTGCTCTTCTACAGCCAAGAAACGTCGTCACGAAATTGGAAGTGGGAGAATTGATTCACAGCGATGTCAAAGGACCCATGTGCACGCCGTCCATTTCTTGGTGCCGATACATGATCACGTACATCGAAAACAACACCAGATATGTGTGGGTCAAATTTGTCAAGAATAAAGACATGCAAGAAGAGGCGTTCCGCGAATTCGAACCTTGGTTGGAACGGCAAACGGGCCTCAAAATCAAACGTCTGCTCACCGATGGAGGTGGAAAGTACACCGCAAACACTTTCGAAGCACATCTGACAACCCTGGGGATCAAATACGAAACCACCGTCGTCAACAAACCGAGCCAAAATAGTAAAGCTGAGCGTATGGACCGAATTCTCTATGAGATGGTGCTGTCAAAGTTGTTGCACGCGAGGAAGGACCGGAAATGGTGGGCGGAAGCAGTGGCGACAGCGGTGTTTATTCGAAATCGGGTTGTCAACACTGCTGCTGCGATTGCATCACCGCACAAAGTGCTATTTAAACACAGGCAACGGTACACCAACTGGAAAGTGTATATGCTTCCATCTTCCCATATCAGACTAGACATGACAAGCTCCAGGCCAAGGCGACAAAAAGCGTGTTTCTGGGGTATTCTGACACCAAGGAAGCTTATCGATTTCTCGGTATCAACCAACAAGACCGTTCATGCAGTGGACACTAAGTTTGCCAAAGAGGTCGTCTTGTCATCAAGGATGCATGTGTCAGACTCAGAAGGCAACTCGAAGACGACCAAGCATTCAACGCGGGGGTGATTCAGCAAGAGGTGACAGCGACAATGAAGACAACGATGGCTCCAACGACCCCAATTTTTTGGACAGCGAACACGACCAAGGGTGGAGTGACTGTAAATGCGACAACAGCTTGACTACGATGACGAGGATGATCGGCGTCTGCGTTGTGAACCACGAAACGAAAGGGGCACTTGCTAGCAAGCCGAATTCCAAGACTCCCATTGTCAACATTGAACCGAGAATCAAACCGACAAAATGCGATTGTGACTTCATGGTCGACAAGTACTGCAAGCACAATGAAATGCAAACGGAGTGCCACGCATCATGACGCCAGCGACGACCACCACAAAGGGACAATGATAATGGATACGATTACGGGGCGTCAGTTATTGACGACGTTCACGCCATGAGGGCGAAGTGTTTCATGTCCATCGAAGATGTTCCGCGAACCATGAAGATGCCATGTATCGGACGAACGCCAACGAATGGCGTCAAGCTGAGATGGTATCATTGGGCGCGATGATCGTGAACGATGTATACCAAGTAGTGCGCCGTGAACGACAAGTCAATCCGATGCCATTGGGTATACTCGAAGAAAAACGACTTTGAAGGACGAGTGACCAGATACAAGGCTCGACTCGTT
>NW_008580301.1:8645-9967 GCF_000520115.1 Aphanomyces invadans
GTTGACTGTGAACGACTCAATGGAACGACGAAATTGAACCAAGCAAACTATACGAAGAGCATCCTCAATCGATTTGGGATGGAAGGTTGTAGCCGGGTTTACACGCCAAAAGTCATGGGCACTGAAGGCGAATGGGACCAAGTTGGTGTAGTAGCCAAAAAAGAGGAGTTTCAATCGTTGGTGGGGAGTCTCGTCTACTTAATGACTTGCACACGGCCCGATTTGGCACACGTGATTCATCGTTTGTCTCGCCATCTTCATGCTTCAACGACACGGCAATGGGAACAAACAAAACGAGTGCTGAGATATCCCCCAGGAACGATTTACACGGGGTTCACATATTCCAAGGGCAACATGACTCTCGTGTGATACTCTGATACAAGTTGGGCCCCACGACCTGATCGATCTCGGATCAATCTGGATGCTCAACAGCGGGCCGATATAGAGGTGCTCCACTGGTCAAGGACAATTGCTGCACTATCGTTTGAAGCTGACTATGTGTCGATGACCAACGCTGGAAAAGCAGGGCAATTTTTGAAGGGAGTCATTGATGACCCTGGGTCATCCCATAGTTTTGTCGACCAGACAACCAAGGGGCGATCCAACTCAGCAAAGATCGAGTGACCAACGACAAGTCCAAGCATATTGATGAATGTCACCACTTCGTGCGCGAGCTGGTTCAGAAGAACGCAATCAAGTTCAAGGTACTTGAAGACCAAGGTGACGCTTGCAGATGGATTGACCAAAATCAGGAAGAAGGGGGCGTTGTGGGAATTCCTCGAGAAGACAGGGATGAACTTGTCTCGAGGAAAGTGTTGGACAGGTGAGTCAAGTGTCAACAAAACCTGATCGAGGTTGGTCCGAAGATTTCCCCGAGAATTCCAAGAGCCGTCTGAAGGTTCAATATCCACGAGACGGGATCTGGTCCTTATTCATCAACTCCATTCCGATGTATCCGTTCCTATGTAATTCCCTCTTTATCTGTCCCTCTGCCTGCGCAAACGACCTGTGACCTTTGGAACACACACACCTCGGAAAAGTACTGCACAGTTCACGCCACGCGTTTGGTGTCTGGCTGTCGATACATTAGACCTCCTGACGAGTGAATTCGTGACTGGCTGAAGTAGATGTACTTTGAAAAACAACGATGGGAAATTGCAAATCGAGAATATACTGTGAGGCATTTTGGAAACGGCACAATGATCCACCATAACGAAATATGATATGGTTTAGGTGTTGTGATATTGTTAATGCTATGAAGTCACTCTACACCAAATTACCCAGTGAACAAAGAATTTAGTATTAAACCCTTATCATATACT
>NW_008580301.1:10067-11257 GCF_000520115.1 Aphanomyces invadans
TACACCAAATTACCCAGTGAACAAAGAATTTAGTATTAAACCCTTATCATATACTATAATTACATTAGTCTGCACTATAAAATTCCGCAGTATCTACACTCCGCGCCACTTGATTAGCGCATCATCATATTCGAGAAAAGTTTTTATCCAATCAAGTATCAGAGCTTCAAAAACAAACAAGACTGCCAGAATTATTGTTCGAAACTCTTGATTGCCAACTTTGCCTCGCAAAACGCGAGTTCTCGCGCCAAAATCAGAAAATTCGATTTTACGACCGCGACATAAAATTAGCGCAAGCTCAGTCACTTTTGAATTTCATTCGTATTAGAGGCGAAGCAAGCGTATAAGCACTTGTCCATGATTCATAACTATCCTCTCAAATATATTCAGCATCAATTAGATTGGTTTCATAGGGAAGAACTCTAAACTGATCCCCGAAGACGTCGCGTCGGTGGTGGCTTTCCGCAGGAGCGGAAAGTCGACCTCTGAGATTGCCGAGCTCATGGGCCGGCACCGGAAGACGATAACAAGCGTCCTGATGGACCCTGACTCGTACGGCAAGCGCTACAAGGGCTGAACAGCGAGCAAAATGACCAAGCGCATGGAGCGGCAAATCTGCAACGAGGCTTCAACGACGGGTCTCTCTGCCAGCACGATCCGCTGGGCGTTGAGTTTGGACGTATCTGTGCGCACGGTTCAACGTACTCTCCGAAATGTATCGTGGGTGAAGAATTTGAAGCGAAAGGCGTCTCCTGCGTTGGAAAATCGGCACATGCAAGCACGTCTGGAATACGCCGAGAAGCATGTCGCCAAGCAAACGGATTTTTCGCATATTGTGTGGACTGACGAGAAGCGTTTCAATTTGGACGGACCCGACGGCTTTCAGTATTTTTAGCATGATCTGTGCAAGGGGCCCGAGTCATTTATGACGCGTCAGAATGGCGGAAAGGGTGTCATGATTTGGGGTGGATTTTCTACCCATGGTCTTACAGAATTGGCCATTTTGGACGGGAACCAAACGTCGGACAATTATGTTGACACTTTGTCTAATTACTTGTTACCATATCTTCGCATGAACAACAATTGCCCGATGAAATTTATGCAGAATGGTGCATCAATTCATCGAGGAGATTGTGTGAAAGAATTTCTGGCGGAGCAAGGTGTTATTCGATCATCCTGCGCTCTCGCCA
>NW_008580301.1:11357-11977 GCF_000520115.1 Aphanomyces invadans
AATGCTATGAAGTCACTCTACACCAAATTACCCAGTGAACAAAGAATTTAGTATTAAACCCTTATCATATACTGTAATTACATTAGTCTGAACTATAAAAATCCGCAGTATCTACACTCCGCGCCACTTGGATTTTTCGCATATTGTGTGGACTGACGAGAAGCGTTTCAATTTGGACGGACCCGACGGCTTTCAGTTGTTTTAGCATGATCTGCGCAAGGGGCCCGAGTCATTTATGACGCGTCAGAATGGCGGAAAGGGTGTCATGATTTGGGGTGGATTTCCTACCCATGGTCTTACAGAATTGGCCATTTTGGACGGGAACCAAACGTCGGACAATTATGTTTACACTTTGTCTACTTACTTGTTACCATATCTTCGCATGAACAACAATTGCCCGATGAAATTTATGCAGGATGGTGCATCAATTCATCGAGGAGATTGTGTGAATGAATTTCTGGCGGAGCAAGGTGTTATTCGATCATCCTGCGCTCTCGCCAGAATTAAACTCTATTCAAAATCTTTGGGGATACTTCGCTCGTCGTGTTTACTTTGGCGGCAGGCAGTATTTATCCGTGGATGACCTCAAAACTGTCATTTAGCGTGAATGGAGCCAAGTC
>NW_008580301.1:22398-25202 GCF_000520115.1 Aphanomyces invadans
TCCAATTACACAAAAATATAGAAATTTGCAAAGGATATAATGATATGACATGTGCACAAATCTCATCTTAGTACTTAATTTTGCGACCTCTGGCAGCAATAATCTGGTCACGCTTTGGCATCCCAGCAACGAGCTTTTCCAACAGTGAGACATCAATTTCGTCCCATACATTATGCAAACAAGCAATCAGATCGGCTTTTGTCGAAAACTTGCGTCGACCATTGTCGTAAACCTTGCGGGACATGATACCCCACAGATTCTCGATTGAGTCTAAATCGGGCGACTTGGCAGGCCACTGGAGAAAATCAATCGTCACTTCAGGCTCCTTGAACCACTCCATTACAGCGCGTGCAGTGTGAATGGACGCGTTGTCCTGCTTGAAACGGAAGTCGTTCATGTGCTTCAAGTTCGCAAACGGCAACATGTATTCGGACAGCGTAGATATGTAGCTTTCAGCGTCTTGCTTACCCTACAAAATGGCAAGCTCAGTTTTGCCTCGGCCGCTAAACCGCCCCAAACCATTACACCACCACCGCCATTTTTCCTTTCGAGAAATGCTTGCGACGCCCACACAAGTCAGCCCAGCAATAGTTGAACCCATCAGGTCCGTCCAGGTTCCACTTCTTTTCATCGGACCATATAATGTCTTGAAACAGGCCACCCACTCACGCGCCTCAGTTGCCCATACTACTCGTTCCTTTCGTGCGCCAGGGTTATCCTTGGAGCTGTAAGTCGATTCTTGTACTTCAACTTGCCACTCTTGTTGAGAAGTTGGCAAACACGACGACGACCAACCGGCAGAGAATGTCGTTCCACAAGCTCAGCGGCCGTAAACTTGCCCGTACGGGCAGCACAAGCGATTCGGCGGAGCTGCTGACTTTTGAAGGTCTTCCAGTAGCGCGCGCGGTTCCGTATGTTGCAGGCTTCGTAAAAAGCCGCGTATGCATCCCCGAGAGCGGCTGAGCTCGTTCGCGGTGTAGTTTGTGGAGTGGCCTTCGCGATATAACACCAAGGCCACGAACCTCTCTTCATCGGACAGAGGGTCGCTTTTGGCATCCAAGACGTACTAGAGTGTACAATTGCCTTTGTTAGAGGTTGCATTTATCTATACTTTTCATTTCACTGCTTCAAATGTGAGTTTTGCAGGCAATTTTGCAAAGTGAACATGGGTGTCACATGATTATTTCCCGCCTAAAACTTTTCTCCCGCCAATTTCGTCCAACTAGTGTCTCCAATTGCCATGTTGACATCGTCGTGAGGACGCAGTCATGTTACTTTTTGATTGGACGAAGTATTTTGGTTTTTAGGCCAATCAAAGACGCTGTGACGCAAAAATGTAAGGTGGTACAATATGTAATTTGTGAGGTTTTGGTGCATTTCCAGTCCGCATCCATTGCGGCGCCCCGCCGTATGTTGACAAAAGCAGAGTCCTCTTGCAAAAATTTATTGTGGAAACTCTCAAATATAATCGTTTGTCTGCCAAACCAGCCAAATATACGGAATTGGACTTCATCCATACATCTTGTCTTGATTTGGACCATGACGACACCGCTCACGCGCCGCAACTTCACTGACGAAGAAGATCTCTTGCTTCTTCGGCAGGTGTCCGCAGACATGCCCTTCCTTGCTCGCCGTGGCTTTGTGATGGACAAGTGGGCACAAACCGCTCAGGCGCTTGCTGGGTGCGAGGAGTTTGGACGTCCCGACTTCGACGCCAAGAAGGCCAACAACCGCTTTAACGCACTCATTGAAGCTCATCGCAAGAGCAACCAAGAATCATCTCGTGCCTCCGGCATTTCGGAGGAAGTTACCGAGAAAGTTATGCTGCTGAACTGCTGTCGACCCTTGACGATGCCAAGGAAGTAGATGTTCAACGCATTGCGAGTACGAAAATATTGCAAGACCACAACGAGAATCTCGGCAGTATCGTTCGAGAGGAAACCATGCAGTCGCTGGGAAAAAGGAAGGTCGACCCTGATGACAACGTTGTTTCTCGCGGGGTGGTGGCAAGATGATGAAAATGATGGCTACGATGCATGAGTAGGCGAGGTCGGACTTAGTGTTTCGGCGCGAAAAGCACAAGACTAACATCGAAGAACGACAAAAGGACCGAAAGTTATTAGTCCAACAAATCCACGCCCAGCAAGAAGCAATGAGAGCACAACAAGAGTCAATGGCAGCCTTGATTAAGTTGCTCATGTATAATAAATCATGAATTCATGTTCCATGGTTATTGGATTTCTACAATCTCGAGCATGTTTAAGTATTCTTTCATTGTTGGCGGATCGATGTTGAAGAAGTGGCTGATTTGACTTCCCCGAAAATGGCAGCAATGGCAATTAGTGAAAAGCATCGCAACGTACACATCTTGGCCGCAGGGGACAGTCGGATTTTCGAAAGAAATCTAAACGTAATGAAGGACCATAACGTTTTCAAAATCTTGAAATTCCACTCAACGGACTGGCGCACACGGCTCATCCACTTGTTGAATTCGCGTTTGAGCTCTCCAACGTTGTTGCCCTTGTATCCAGAGATCAGGTACTCAAGAATGCCATAGACTGGGTCCCCGTAGATGCACTTCGAGGAAAAGATGTCGATGCTTGTCAAAGAATTGAAGAAACTTACTCTGACGCAGCATAGTTGAGTCGTGACGCCGGCCCTCTACCGGTCCAAAGAAGTGGACACATATTCCGTCGGGACAAGTGACAGCCTGGTAGTTCAGGCAATGCATGCGCTTATGGCCACTGTAGATTTGCTTTTGAAGATCGTTTCCATCCCCTGTCGAATCAATTCGACAGTTTTGA
>NW_008580301.1:31707-33026 GCF_000520115.1 Aphanomyces invadans
TCGCCATTGACATCAGAAGGGCAACGTCGGCATGCGCAATGGACATTTTCAAGTGTGAAGAGGTGTGGTCAATGATTTACCGGTGGTATTAACCGGAACATTGAATGGACAAGGTGTGGAACCACCAAAACTGATTTTTGACCATTCCATTCCCTGTCTGCAAAACATCAATTGTCAAAAATGCACGCAATGTATAGTGACTGGACAATCACCAAAACCTCTCTATGATTGCCACCACTGTACAGTTGTGTGTTTTTTGCGCCTCGCGGAATGATTGTCCGATGAAAACCCATTCGATAGGCTAAAATACTGGACACATTGGAGTACCGTGTAGCGTATATTATTATATAAATGCCCTGTTGTAACAGGACATTTATCCGACGGCGGGAGGGGTGTGGTTATGTAATTTGTACTGGACATACAAACTTTCATATATGGATTATCACCGAATCAACACCTTCAACAATAAGTTGTAAAGTGAAATTAATCTTCAAGGGTAGAAACAATTGACAGGAAGTAAACTTAAAATATTGTATTCAAATGGACAGGTAACATATTGAGTTGACCTAATTTGGTTCAGAAGTTTCAGATCTTCAGAGCAGTCAATGTCTTCATCTGGATCAATGGTGTTTTCGATGGCCATTTTGGTAAACAATTCACAAAGTGTGTCATCATCCAAAACAGGGACATCTCCAGCAACGTCTTCGACAGAACCGCTCACCAATTGGCACTTGCGGAATCCATTTAAAATGGTGGCCACAGGCAAGTCACCTCACACACCAGTGACCCATGAAACAATCATAGAGCGAGAGGGGCCACGTACAGTAGCACCAACTTTGACCCCGTCGCTTTGCTATGGCGCACTTGTCTCTTCAGTTCGTCGAGCCAATGAGCACGTAGCATGACCTTCAAGAGACGTATCCACGCAACGTCCGCTGACTGATATATCTAGGTAAATCGCGGGGGCACACGCTCGAGCACGACATTCAAACTCTCCGCATAGGCCACGACCTCCTCGGTGAAGTGCGCGCTGAAGTCGTCCAATATTAGCATGACCTTCTTCGTTGCCCGATACGCGTAACTCAAAGTGTAACTTCAAGAACGCAAGAGAGATCCCTGCATTCCACCACACTGTCGGGTTCATGTAGATCTGGCTCCGGTGCACACGCTGCAGAGGTAGCACCTCTCTCCAGACTTTCTTACCAAACCCTTGATGCTTCTTCAGGTTCTCTTGCACAACTTCTTTGACGGTTGACTTCGCACTTTTTAGGACCAAGAAGAGCGGGTGCTTCGCGCCCTTGCTGTCCGCAAGAAGCATG
>NW_008580302.1:0-1829 GCF_000520115.1 Aphanomyces invadans
GCTGGCTGATCACTCTATTCGATGGTATTAAGTAAATGAGGAAAATCACAGTGGATCATGTGGAAATGAAGTTCTTCAACTTAGAGCCAAAAACCCAAAAATCAGTGTTTTGCCCCTCTTTACACTTGAATTGAGTATACTATCCACGAAAACTGTAGAGTAGTTCCTGAAACTTTATAAACCTAATTGCAATATTCTTGAATAATGGATAACACGACCGCTCACACAAATTATAATATTTTAAAGGGTATTAGTTCAAAAAGTCTAAAATGGTATGGTTAATAAACTTCCTTCGACCGACAAGAGTAATAGTTCTACACTTGATCTTAGCCAAAAGGCCGAGAAGGTAGAACATCCGCTTGGAGTCCGAGTGGTACAGGGTTCAATCTTTTTTAAAAGATTTGCATTTCAGGAACCAAAAATGTAAAAATTTCACGAAAATATTCTAAATTGTAACCATCTCGACAAACCCCACAGGAACAACACCTTGTTGGGCAGACCCTGCAACTCCACTTTCCACCAACTGATCGATTTTTAACGCCGCCTTATTGAGTCTCCTTTTCTTCTTCTTCTTTGGAAGATTGGGCTGTTCATCCAGTAACTGGTCAGCAATCTCCCGCGTTAAAAGGTGACCCGCAACGTCAATTGTCTTCCGCTTGCTTGCAGCCTTCACGACTTGAGTAGGTAGAACAAGAACGTCTTCCCGAACAACATGGCGATGCCGCATCCAAAGCATTTCGGTCGCCAATGATGTAGTTGCTGATGGCGAAAACAAAGAAAGGCGGCTCTTCATGGCCACCCATGACACAGGAAATATCCCGCAAGTAGCAAATCCAGATTGAATGTTCTTCGATGAAACAGAACTCGTCCAAGCAGCCGTAGCGAGACTTAGAGCCATAGGCTTGGTTACAGTGCAGCTCGATGTCGACACCATAAATTGAAACAAGTCTTGCCGCAAGCGTTTCTTGAAAGGACCAAACACAGCGACGTCCAATGGCTGAATCAGGTGAGTGGCATTCGCAGGCAAACATACGAGTAGAATTCCCAGCTTCAATGCTTCAACGATGACGGCGGGGTCAGAGAAATGAGCATTGTACCCATCAAAAACCAAGACGATTGGTCGCTTCACAGACGAAGGGGTTTGTTGTGAAAGCTGCATCAGCCATTTGCGAAACAAGAATCCATTGATAAAGCCAGTCTCGCTTGTGGTAACAGACGACTGGGGGATAACACACTCATCCGATACGGTCTTGACGATTCTCTGTCCGGGCAAAATGAAGAGAGGAGGATGGACATAGCCACTGGCACTAACGCACTCAACAATCGTGAGATGAAAGTTGGTTGTAATACTCTTTGGCCAAACGTTCGACGAGCCTTTGAGTGCCAGAACCTTTTTTGACTTTCGTCTGGAGGCGAATCCAGTTTCATCCATGTTGAAGACGCGGTCATATGACAACCCCTTCTCAATGACGATCTTGGCAAGTGTGTTGAAGAGCGTAAACAACGACGGAGTGGTTACATCGTTACGCACTTGTGATATCACCTGGGATTGACGAGTTGTGAGTTGCGGGTGTCGATTCAACAAGCGAGTGCACCAGCCTTGACCAAGTGATGGTATGCCCAGTTTGCTGCAGGCTTCGTTGGCCTTGAGTAGGAGGTCTTTACGAGTAATTGGGTACCCTTCTTTTTGCATGGCTACAATCCATTGCACCATGTTTTGTTCGCACTCTAAGGGCAGAGTTGGTTGTGGGCCCACACGGCTGCTGTTGATCGTAATGCCACGACGGTGAAGGTTGAGATAGTGCTTGAGCGTACGATATGGTATCGAC
>NW_008580302.1:6512-8635 GCF_000520115.1 Aphanomyces invadans
CCGTCGGCAGTACATTGTGGACGTTCCGATGGACTTTGTGCTGAAAGCATAGAACTAAAAGTCGCCTCTGCTTCCTCCTCATGACTGACCGGTATTGACACCATGCCAACACGGTGGGGGTCCCCTTTCGTCGTTTAATGGCCTCGATGGATATCTGTTCCTAGACACTGAAATAGACCAGCAGCAACACTACGCTCCACCATCTTCACGCAGAAGGCGATGAGTAGATGAACTTGGTGACGAACGGATTCCGCAACGACTAGTGCATACGGGGAAGGATTTCCGTCGTTCCCTGTAGCTTGGAGGAAGGACTCGTGCATGGCAAGGCCGCGGTGTTCGTGGTACTCTAGCTCCCCGTCGTCAACTCCGTGTACTGCGTCAACGCTTGTGGTTGGCGACCGCCGTCGTCAGCTTGCCAAGGACAAACCCCGAAACGACACAAGTAGCGTGCATGTCTGACGAAGGAACCCAAAACGAGTTGCTTACGGTGTCAAGGCGATCAACCTGCTGAGACAGCCATGTGCGATGAACGAGTGTGCAGTTGCGAACATACCTTTACCAGACATGGACATGAGACATCAATTGCACGTACTCCATCACCGCGTTGTTGGGCGACTTTTGTGACTCTGCGGTAATCTCAGGCTCACAACCTCAGTGGGGTTTTTATTTGCTTTGAACTCGAGCAAATGAGCTCTACGAGCCCTGCTATGTAGCTCATGTATGTTCGATTGGGGCTAACACACAGCACTCGTCGATGTATATAGCAAGTTAACGATGCAGAATGACATTCCTTGGAAACCTTCCTGCTTGATACCTTACACCAGTGCTGAAGAAGCGCTAACAAACCATGGCGTGGTGAATCTGCAATTCCAACTTGGCATCTGAAGGCCTTAGATGTACAAGCAAATTTCATCAACAGTACATGACATTCAAATACTGTTCTAGCAGCGCTGTCCTACTCGTTGTCTTTCGACTGGCCGTCTCGCAACCCACGCCCAAAGAACCCGCCGACCTGTTGGATCAGTCCTTTGCCGCGATGGACCGTGTCCATGACTTGCTGGCCGCGTCCGATCCATCGCTGGGCAGTTTGGACGCCGCGGTTGATGTGTTGGCCAACATTTCGGCCCCAGTTGGCGACCTTCTGTACTTTTTGCTTGACATGGTGGCCAATGCTACGAAACGTGTTGCCCACGTTGCGAAAGAAGTTCTGGCGCCTCGCGACGTACGCGCCACCGTTGCCATGTTGCGGCGAGTATTGCTGAGCGTGGCGGCCTTGAGGGTCTTGAGCCACGGCATTTTTGCCATGGCGAATGTGAGTGTCAGCCGACGCGAACACTGCCAAGAGCAGCGCGATGCACATTAATACCAACGTCGTCGAGCGCATGTGCCTTGAGTGAGGAAAACCCGAGTCTGGTCAAGTCAGCGATTCGACTGGCGCATCCGCCGACTAGGGCGCCAGCTGGCGACAAACTACTTCAGGAGACCAGAATACAAAGTTCTAGTACAAAATCCCTTGTCAGTTTTTCATGTGTCGTCATGTCGTTGTGCCGACCACGTTTAGTTGTAGCTCCATGTGATATTAAACACATATTTAAAATACATATGAATCTTTGGGCATTCTTTAAAATTCCATTTGGTCGTCAATATCAAGTAGTGGGATGTGATGAAGCTCGTCGCGGAGATGCTTGAAGTAGCCGTCAAGCGAAAACGGTCGTTGGCCGTGGAGGTCACCACGACGAGATCGAGTGGTGATCATGCAATCCACGACAATCGATCGGGTGGAGAGGCATGCATGAGATGATAAAATCAATCGCCCCCCACCGGCCTGAATCCGAGGAAACCTCATACGTCGATCGAACACATTGGCGCCACAGCACAACCAAATGACACCTCGGATTGATGTGTACAGAGTTGAGCCGAACCACCCGCCCCGATAAACTGCGCCAACCTGGAAAGGAAAGGCTTACGCTGGCAACGGGGAACTGTACCTCCCGTCGTTGTAGTGAGTACCTCCCCTCGTTGTAGTGAGTGTTCCACGAAACACTACAGAGGCGATATCGTCGTATCTTAAGTTGGCTTAAGCGTATCAAATTTGAATTTACCGCCATGGAGGATCAAGTCAA
>NW_008580302.1:17662-18608 GCF_000520115.1 Aphanomyces invadans
ATTTGACGGTTTTACCCTTCATTTTCCCATAGTTTAATCCAGTATAAACTCGGCTGATCACTGAGAGTCCTGTTTGAGTGGGCATTTTCAACAATTTTTGGCTCATTCTGGAACTGTTGAAACTGAAATTCGGCTGATCACTGAGAGCCGACATTAGTAATATTTTCCACTTCGATCCCAAACCGAAGTGCCAAAATCTCATGCAAGAACCAAGATGAACTTGACCGACGTCCAACGCCTAGCGATATACCAAGAGCTCTGCCTACGGAGCAACACCGGCAAGCTGTGGTGTGCTACCGTAGTTCTTTCCGATTTGACCCATGGACCCCATCCGGATATGATCCGGATAATGGCTGCTGCTCATGCATGAGTGAGAATTGGCATTACTGTATTGTAGGTTTGGTTTGTTTGCAGCAGCTTCAATCGACGACCGCTTTTGCTCCCAACGATAGATTCGCTTCCATGCAGTCTTATGCGGTACACCCGAAATTCCAGGAAAGTAGGTGTCCAATGCGTAGTTAATTGAGTTGTCATTCGCAGCGTTCATAATACAGAGCTTGTGTGACTTGGTGAACGTGGCTGTTTGTACAATGGTGTCGTTCGAGCTGGGTTCTTGATAGATAGACGTCCTGTTGCTTTGCGATGACCACTGCGCGCCATGGTTTAAAATTCCGCGCAAAGCACCTCAAAATATTCTTTCAAACTCGATATTCATTTAATTTTAAGGTTGCTTCGCCTTGCTGAGGTTCTTGTGAAATTGCATATGTGAAAAATACATATTATAGAGGCTTCCAAAATTCCCACTTAACAAAAGTACTACGGTATCATGCGCGAGGTTTGTTCTGGGTACGGTGTCAATAAATGAATCGACAAGTTGGCGCATCTGCAAACGTGCAAACGCCATAAAGGAACCTGGCATGCATGCCGAGACGAAGTCTCGAATCAA
>NW_008580302.1:18708-19549 GCF_000520115.1 Aphanomyces invadans
GTGTTCCACGAAACACTACAGAGGCGATATCGTCGTATCTTAAGTTGGCTTAAGCGTATCAAATTTGAATTTACCGCCATGGAGGATCAAGTCAAACGCACGCACCGAGAGCTATCGAGGGATGAAAAAAATGGCGGTCATCCAACACCTTCGTCCCTTTCTCGTCAAGGGCAAACTGAAGCGCGGTGCGTACAAGCAGGTCGTTGAGAAACGAGTCTGAGACCCCTGCAGGAAACATTCGACAATAGGAGACCAGCACGTTTCAAGGCCGCCTTGAAACGTGCTGGTCTCCTATTGTCGAATGTTTCCTGCCCTGTGTCGCTGCTTTCGTAGGCTAGGAATTTTTTACCAATAGGATCACAGTAATCTTATATGAGCCAATAGTTTTCATTTGTTCACAGTAATGTGGAAATGTGAGTTTTCCGAATCGTGAAACAGAGGAAGTACTACGTAGTAATATTTTCCACTTCGATCCCAAACCGATATGCCAAACTCTCATACAAGAACCAAGATAAACTTGACCGACGACCAACGCCTAGCGATATACCAAGAGCTCTGCCTACGGAGCAACGCCGGCAAGCTATGGTGTGCTACCGTAGTTCTTTCCGGTTTGACCCATGGACCCCATACGGATATGATCCGGATAATGGCTGCTGCTCATGTATGGATGAGAATTGGCATTACTGTATTGTAGGTTTGGTTGTTTGCAGCAGTTTCAATCGACGACCGCTTTTGCTCCCAACGATAGATTCGCTTCCATGCAGTCTTACGCGGTGCACCCGAAATTCCAGGAAAGTAGGTGTCCAATGCGTAGTTAATTGAGTTGTCTCTCGCAGCGTTC
>NW_008580302.1:19649-20268 GCF_000520115.1 Aphanomyces invadans
AACTGCGTCAACCTGGAAAGGAAAGGCTTACGCTGGCAACGGGGAACTGTATCTCCCCTCGTTGTAGTGAGTGTTCCACGAAACACTACAGAGGCGATATCGTCGTATCTTAAGTTGGCTTAAGCGTATCAAATTTGAATTTACCGCCATGGAGGATCAAGTCAATCGCACGCACCGAGAGCTATCGAGGGATGAAAAAGTGGCGGTCATCTAACACCTTCATCCCTTTCTCGTCAAGGGCAAACTGAAGCGCGGTGCGTACAAGCAGGTCGTTGAGAAACGAGTCTGAGACCCCTGCAGGAAACATTAGACAATAGGAGACCAGCACGTTTCAAGGCGGCCTTGAAACGTGCTGGTCTCCTAATGTCGAATGTTTCCTGCCTTGTGTCGCTGCTGTTTGTTGTAGGTTAGCAATTTTTTACCAATAGGATCACAGTAATCCAATATGAGCCAATAGTTTTCATTTGTTCAGAGTAATGTGGAAAAGTGTGTTTTCCGAATCGAAACAGTAGACAGATTTCGCAAATACTCCCTCTGTTCCAAAATTGTTGTCCGACTCAGAAAAATGGCGTACTCCTCCCGCAATATTATTACTTGGCCTTTTAATTTTTATACTACT
>NW_008580302.1:20368-23110 GCF_000520115.1 Aphanomyces invadans
TGAATCGACAAGTTGGCGCATCTGCAAACGTGCAAACGCCATAAAGGAACCTGGCATGCATGCCGAGACGAAGTCTCGAATCAAGGTAAACTCCGGGCGGAAACCAACGCATACCCCGGAAGCGATTTTGGGCCTTATTGAACGGCGACAATCGTTACAAGATTCCAAGAAGCAAGGCGATGAATGAAGAAATGCAGGCTGTCGCGGGAATGAATTCGAGGTACGACGAGGAAGATCGTATGGAGGATGATTGTGAATTGTTCGGGAGTGTAGCACTGTAATAAAGTCATTATATTTTGGTTCGACTTATCTTTATATTGTATGTATTAGAAGGCCCCCGCAGTTCTCAGGAAGGGGTCCGCCCGTCCACCCCACCTCCCTCCGTTGGGGCGTTCCACTCACGACCTCTCTAGGCAATTCGAATCCACGAAGAAGACGCTCTCCGTTTGTCTGTCAATAACAGCCTGTTCCCCGGTCGACTGCTTTTGTTGCGACCGCCTACAAGTTTTCCACACAGTCTGCCCTACATTACAAGGAAATTAGGAAATTGTACTCTCTCGCGTTCAGCCATCACTGTTGCGTGCGACTGATCAGGATGGGTCTGCCCAGAGCTCCGAGTACGCAACATTCACCAGAGGACCCTCTTAGGAGGGAGCAACCTGGACGGCAGCAACAGCTTCAGGGATGCGGGACAGGCCGTTGAGATCGAAGCCAACCAAGTTCCGGACTGTGCATGAAGTGTATGCATAGAATTCATGTTCTAGGATTGTTTTGATTGGGAAGATTAGGACTAGGATCCCCCCTTGATCAAAGGGGGACCAGTCAGTTCAGCATTTGATCGCTGGAGATCAATATACGGCGCCGAGTGTTTCCTGGGAGTTGCCGGTCCACCAACACTGTGTTTTGATCTTCACAAGTGCGGCACACCTCTATCACGTCCTCGTTCGTTGAGGCGCTTCAGGTTCCGTCGTACGTCACTCCAATACAAGATGGCCAGCGTCCTCTTCGCCAGAGCACTGCTCCAACAAGGGCAGACTCGATTCAGCATGGTCGGTAATTTAGATTTCAACTCGCTGCGAGGGTGCAAACGCGCATTGCAGACGAAGTCTCCGTCACTGCATGTGGCGCTTATACGCGCTAGCGACAACCGGGCACTCGAAGGGGAGGTGATTCCCACAAATCTTCCTCGTTTACAGTGCATTCGCTGAATGCGCCATTGACCATAGACGACTTTCAATGGACGATCAAGTCAAATATCCTCCACTGTAGACGATCGCAGGAGCGCGGCATCACGTTTCTAACTATGAACAGATCTCATGTCTGTCTACTGTGCACTACCTGACGCGCTCAAGGGGTGCTGCGATAGTACCACAAATTTTTGAAAGGTGCATGGAAGTAATGCAGCCACCAATTACCGGATCACTTGCGCCACCATTGCTTCGGATGATAAATTCTATCACTTGATATTTTGTCGGAAGAGAACTTTACCGAACTGGCAAAGGTGTGTGTCACACTTCAATAGGAGGATGTATGTGACTAATGTTTCAGGGACTTCCTCCGTACCAATATGCTGTTGTGGGTTTTCTACCGTTTGATAACTCGGTGGCTATTGACACTCGAAACGCCCAGTCAGGCTCAAAATATTGCCGAATTCATCATCAAAAAGGAGGTATTTTAGGTCAATAATATTGGTCATAGTTCACGAGAACCATTCAATCAAATCTTTCGCACACGAATTTTAAACTGTAAACACCGACCACTCTTGCAACTCTTCTCCGATTGGCCTGATTCTTCGCGTATTCGACTCGCCTTGAAGCGTCGGTACGCCTAGAACACTTCAGATCGCCCCAACTAGACTAAATTCGAATCAACCAACATGCATGGTCAGCGCCGCCACGACGGGTCGTGACCTCGCCGAAAGTGAGCGAAGGCGACTATACTGTTCGATGGTCGCGATCAAGAAGGGCGGTGTCGCTGCACACGCTACGATGAAGGCATTATGCGACGCAGCAATTAGCATCGCTCATATGGCGATGTGGTCAGTCTGCGGAGGCGACCCTGGGCCATTCTGATATGTCGGCGCGAAAGAAGGGAAACTGTCGCCTCAAGCGGACAACCGCTCTGGCCGACGTGGAGGCTGCCGCGAAGGCCACCGATCCGTACCATCGCTGGACATTCCGTGCGTTGGCCGAGTCCACAGGCTTCGCGTCGACAAGGTGGAGGCTCGTCAAGGCCAAGAATATTCGACGACGCACAAGCTGTGTGAAGCCCATGCTGACGGACAAGCACAAGACCAAGCGGGTGCCATTTGCTCGTTCGTTCCTACGTACGGGACGTGACGACAAGCTCGTGTGGCCCGATATGTTCATAGAAGGGGTTCTTTGCGACGCAAGTCAACCGACGCCACTACCTGTGGCATGGTGAAAAGCTCCGTGTACGCAAATGCCAATCTAAGCGGCACAATCACGCAGGTCATGTTCCTGACTGTGGTTGCAAGACCACTCTATAGCGGCAAGTGCAAAGGGAAGTGAGATGGCAAGATCGGTTCCTTGGCTTTTGTGCAGACGAAGTTCGCTCAACGACGAAGTCAGAACCGTACCCGTGCATACAATGCAATACGCAGCTGTCACATCGTTGGATGGAATACTTGTCCATTTTCATGACACAGAGCCTGGATCACGTCATGATGCGTATCTCATGGTATGGTGCGGAATGGAGTGGTTGAGAAACTACAGAAAAACC
>NW_008580303.1:0-549 GCF_000520115.1 Aphanomyces invadans
CACACCACCGACAGGCTTCTTCTTAGGGTGAATGGCGCGCGCCAGGGGTGCAAGACCAATGTTTTCTTTGTCCACAAGGACAACCCAAGAGGTAACATGTTCACGGAACAGCTCGCCGTTGTCGTTGATGGATAATTCATTGTCTGTTTTGGACAGCGCTTGCAAGTGGTCGTCAAGCCAGTTGCGGAACAAGGTCAAGTCGGACACAGAACCAGGCTCGTGACGACTCATGTCGACAAGGAGCCCTTCATGTGAGACGGATGTCAATCTTGAATCCGTACAGCTTATGCTTTCCACTGAAGTAGTGCTTCTGCTCCCAAAGCGGCCGGCAGGACGATGCGCAGGTATTTAAGGTCGGTCGCGTACAAGGAGTACGGAAAGTGGGCGAAGACTTTGCCTTTGGTGCGGAGAGACGTCATGGTTGGCTTGACAACAAACGAATCGTAAAGGAGCTCGGAGCAGACGTCCACAACCCTCACGACAAGCTTCTCCAACGTCGGCGCTTTGAGACCAAAGTCAACGGCATGTTTTTCCCAGGACTGGTAGTGT
>NW_008580303.1:9024-12389 GCF_000520115.1 Aphanomyces invadans
GGAAAGCAATTACGCGGGAGCCAAAAAAAATTGAGAACGCTGGAAGACTCTTGAATTACGTATGGAAGGGGAAACTTGATAAATTGTATTTGCATCAGCCTGTGTAAGTTCAACGAATTTTGGTTGTCCCTGCGATTTTTGACGTGTTCCGATCAGTTGGCGTGATGCTTCCAAGTTCATGTGGAATTTGTATTTTTGGACAAAATATACGGTTTCAGCACCCTGAAATATAATACAGCGCATACTCCAATCAGCTTTCGTGAAATCAATTTTGGAGCTTATTAAGCTCCAATGATTTCTATTTCAAGTGGATATTATTTGAACGTATCTGGAATAAAATCAAATAAATGCAATAGGATTGGAAAAATCCTAATATCGCAGTGAATGACGAAGAGTATGACCAACTTCTCAAGACTGAGTCAATGAAAAATAAACACTATATAAAACAATATGACAAAGATATTCCGCATTTACAAGCTCCCCGACAGTACTCTACACAACTTGAGCTATGCTACGCCTCTACACATTAAAAGATAGCGCGGAGTCGTAACTCACAATCAATCAAAAACTCTTGAACAAACTCATGGACTCCATTGCAATCGTGAGCGCCTCCAACAACAAGTCGATGACGACGCCCACGCCTCAACGAGTTGAGTACGGTATGCCAAGCCCACTCGCAACAAGTGGAGGAAGCCGATGATACGCCCACTCCAGTAATCGACAGTTTCTTCAGTCAAGGAGGCAACGCAGCCCTCACGACCATGTCGAACTTTACTCTGGCCGAGATCGAAACAATTTGGGCCTTAGTCGAACCCGCCATGGTGACAAGCTGGATGATGGGACGTGGCCGCAAGTCAAAAACCTCACCAAAGGATGCATTTTTCATGCACCTGTCTGTGCTTAAGCACTGCAACGCTTGAGACAAACACGCCCTCGACTTCAACATGAAGGCTCCAACATTCGAAAAGATGATCCAGCGTGTCATTGACATCGTCGAACCAATTCTCTATGAGCACTATGTTATGCCTGTCAACATGACCTGTCATGTCCAACAAGGAAAGGCTTTTGCCAACTTTCCGTCAGCACTGTATTGTACGATTGTCAAGTTTCAGCCCTCGTATCGACCTACTGGACGTTTCGACGAAGCCAAGCACTACTTCTCGGGAAATCACAAGCTCTACGGTCTGAAGCTAGAGTACTCCGTTGCTTACCCCGGGGTTGCAGTCGATATGTCAAACCACACACCAGGCTCAGTTTCTGATTTGACCATTTTCAAGCAACGTCGGCATATCCACCAAGAAATGCTTCGAAAGTTTGCGCCCGAATTGGGCACGGTGGACCACGACGATGGTTCCGACGAGTACCCAGACTCTTGAGTGTCCTTGTGGACATGGGCTATCAATCAAGGGTTAAGAAGTGAGGTTCGAGCAATTCACCCGACTCGAAGACCCCAAGGTGGACTCCTCTCAGCCTGAGTGCTGGAACGAAATGGGCGTGTGTCTTCCGACCGGGTTCTCGTCGAGAATTATTTTGGTCGGATCTGCAGCCTTTGGAAAATTATGCGCGAGACGTACAAGTGGAACGAAAACCGTTTTGACGTTGTCTCAAGATTATTCTGTGCTCTCACCAACGCCCATGTGTCGTGGATGCCGCTACGAGTTACTGACGGAATTTACTATCATGGTGTTTTGTCTCGCTACAGCAGCATGTCAATAAGGCGCAGTCGAGCGCAGGCTCAGTATCGTGCCCGTCGTGCAAGGCGACTGGAGCTCACGTCGCCCCAAGTTGATCGACGACGGTCGATTTTCTAACTGGAGTTTTTTTTATTTGACGTTTTTGATAACGAAGAATTCAAAAAATTAATACTTAGAGGGGTTTGAACCCGGGTCATATACTTAAAAGTAAAACCACTTAGTGTCTTTTGCTACAGAATTCAGACAAATGGCAGTAAAAAAATGGAATTTCGAGGTGGTGTCATCGCCAGGGAGAATTATCGCCCATATAGCGTGTCTTAAACGTGACTACATCAACTGATGCAAATACCTATCCCAAAAGGTACATCGTTTGGTGGGCCTATGATACTTCAAATGTTCTGTACTCCGGTGATGTCCATGTAGAAGGTTACAAAACAAACCTACCGTATCGATGAAATAGCATATGCCTTTTTGTGAAGGACCAAATGATCAGATTGACAATCGACAACGATATCATTCAATCGTAGAAATATATATATATATATATATATTGAATGAACAAATACATTAATTTTGTCAATCCTTCGATCAATGATCACTTTCCACGTTCTGACATGAAACTAAGTCATTGAACAAGAGGTCTATTGGACGTTTTATCTCGTCAATATTAAGCAATACATAATATACAGACACGACATTCAAAACAACAAATTTCGGCCATTTGGTTGGCCATCCGAGAATTGCTCACGATGTGGTTGGTAATGGAGTACTCTCGCCGAACGATTGGTCGATGTAAGTGTCCAGGCGACAACATTGAACAAACATTTAACATGTACAGCATTCACAAAAATCGAAATAATTTTGAAACGATCAAATCGGTGTCACGAAACTACCATTTCCGCTCGAGCAGGCGAAGCATGGACGAGTTGCCGACGAAGGAGACGATTCAAGCCACCTTTCATGGAGCATCAACTAAGCGCACGTATTCTACATATCAACGGCAATTCGAAACATTCTTTCGCTCTACATACTCCAATCTGCTTCATGAAGTTCGCAAGCGTAAACGAGACAACACACTATAACGAATTGATTTTATGAATTGTTACCTCGACTTTGCCGAAAATGTGAATCGTTGTGTGCTTGTAAGAACTTGTGTGCGCAGGACCTCGTCATGGCTGTTGCTTGTCCTTGGACATTGGTTGTGGCCATGGGTGGCTTGGTGCAACAATTTGATGAACTACACGAGAACATTGAGTTACCAATTGTCATGTAAGTACGAGTACATCGTCTCGAGCATGGGCACTTTGATGCCGGCCATGCGGCCTGAGGGAATTGTTGCCTTCGTTCGGAGTTTTTACAATTCGAATGAATAGCGCACGAATGATACATGACGTATATGGTGGTGCGGAGCACGCCTTTGCGATTGCTGGTGTCGTGCGCTCGATGGTGTCGCGGAGTCATCATACCTTGCCACCTACACACTCGATCACGCCCTCGTCAGTCGGATTGATCAAATACGGGGAATGGCTATGAGAGTCCTGGGCGCCTTTGGGCGCTTGAAGTGTCGACGACCGCGGTCTCGGGTGCCTTCGGGTGGCGCACTGTCTTGTGGGTTGCGATGGAAAGTGTGATCTGCGCACCCCAGATCTTGAGCCAATTGCTCATCTACAG
>NW_008580303.1:20515-21157 GCF_000520115.1 Aphanomyces invadans
AGACACGACATTCAAAACAACAAATTTCGGCCATTCGGTAGGCCATGCGAGAATTGCTCACGATGTGGTTGGTCATGGAGTACTCTCGCCGAACGATTGGTCGATGTAAGTGTCCAGGCGACAACATTGAACAAACATTTAACATGTACAGCATTCACAAAATCGAAATAATTTTGAAACGACCAAATCGGTGCCACGAAACTACCATTTCCGCTCGAGCAGGCGAAGCATGGACGAGTTGCCGACGAAGGAGACGATTCAAGTCACCTTTCATGGAGCATCAACTAAGCGCACGTATACTACATATCAACGGCAATTCGAAACATTCTTTCGCTCTACATACTCCAATCTGCTTCATGAAGTTCGCAAGCGTAAACGAGAAAACACACTATAACGAATTGATTTTATGAATTGTTACCTCGACTTTGCCGAAAATGTGAATCGTTGTGTGCTTGTAAGGACTTGTGTGCGCAGGACCTCGTCATGGCTGTTGCTTGTCCTTGGACATTGGTTGTGGCCATGGGTGGCTTGGTGCAACAATTTGATCAACTACACGAGAACATTGAGTTACCAATTGTCATGTAAGTACGAGTACATCGTCTCGAGCATGGGCACTTTGATGCCGGCCATGTGGCCTGAGGG
>NW_008580303.1:21257-22604 GCF_000520115.1 Aphanomyces invadans
AAGGGGAATGCAAGGTGATGACAAGCAACAGGTTAGATGCATCACATATCTCAATCTCAAACTCGTTCACTAATGTGGTGTCTAGGCAGCTATTCATTGTCGGTGCCAACATCGATGTCGTCGAAGGTATCAACGACTTCATCATAGCGAACATCATGGATGTCCATTTGTTGCAGGAGCGAGGCAATTTCATCGGTTGCTTGGCGATTGTTGTTGGCGCTTAGTATTGCTTCGCTGGGTACGTTCTTCTCGACATCGATCAAGTTGCATTTGACAAACTTACGGACGATTGTAGCCTTTGGAAGTGCCTCCCATGCTTCGTTTACCCACTCAACCAAGTCGAATCGTGACGGTGGGCGCAGTTAAAAGGCGCCTTTGTCATTTTTGTGGTATTCGATTTCATGCCGCAAGTAGGTCATACAGTGCTCGCGCATTGCAGTCTTCATTGGTTTCATCCACGCAACATCCGCTGGCTGGCACATCCTGGTAAATGTTGGTGGAATCTTTTCCAGGATGGCATTCATTGTTGCTGCGCAGGCAACGGCACCGTTCCAAAAATGAGCACTAAAATCGTCCCATAGGAGAAAGACTGTCTTGAGGTCATGGCCTTTGCGATGGCCAAAATGGTAAGTCAGGAAATCTTTGGAAATTTCACTGTTCCACCATGCCGTAGGGTTGCCGTACAAGCGTGAGGGATACCGTTCGTGGAGCTCTTGGATTTCGGGCCACACGACAGGCCCAAAGCCGTTTCGTTGCGTCAGGTTCTCGACCACTTTCCCTTTGATTATTGACGCTTTTGACTTTAGGACCAAGAACATGGGATATTTTGTGCCCTTGGCGTCGGCCAGCAGCATCGCCGTGATATGGTCCTTATCGTGTCCGGAACAACAAATCCACACGGTCTTTGACCCCGCACCATCAATTGTTGTTTTTGGAATGTACTCGTAGTTGATTTCTGTCTGATCCGCATTGAAGATTTCTTCAATATCTTCGGTTGTGATCAAATTGCGTATGCGGCTGCTGAAATCTCCCAACGCAGCTTGACCGCGTTCTAGGTTGGACTGTCCAGATCTTGTCTTCGCTCGCACAGTTAACTTCCAGCGCTTCATAAAACTCGTAATCCCAGGTTGGCTAGCATTGAACTCGTGTTCCTTGATTCCAACGTCGTTTGCTACTTCTAGCGCCTTACTACACTGGTCCGTATTGTTTGACACATTGACTTTTCGATTGGCGAGATTTTTCTAGTTTTGGCTGTATTTTCGATCTGATTGGTGCAATCGAAAGCGAAAGATAAGCACATTGATTGGCTGTTTTCAGAACAAACCAATTGTTTACTTCCCAAGATAT
>NW_008580303.1:33136-34143 GCF_000520115.1 Aphanomyces invadans
GGTCGCAATATTCTTCGACAGTCTTAGAAGCTTGTTTATTCTGGAATCGATTGTTGCCAATGGCAGCGTCCTCAAATTGGATGTGCCACGTCTCGAAGAATTCCTCACAGTAATCAAGAAGCAGCCATCCAAAGGAGTGATCGAAAGCGTTGGACACGTAACCTGTTGGAAGGAGAAAAAAGAGAAGCATAGCACAGTGAGGAGTAAGGGAACTTTCAGTACAGATGCACAAGTCACAGGATATACCACTTACGCACAATATGAGGAAACTGAAAGTGATATTCAGTCGTTAGAGAGATGGAGTGCTATTGGCAATGCAGCTGGCACGAGTGGTGAACCGACTGGTGAGAATCGGCCCCCGCGAGCTTATACCAAGTCGTGATTGGGTGAGTAATCACTAGGTCAGCGTGGGAATGCGGTTGGCACAGAAACCGTCGACATGGTGGCAGAGAACGTTTTGCTAGACTGTAGAAGTCGATGAAGAGAATTATATTAAGTGAGAGTTAAAAAGAAGCAGTGAGGCATCGTGAGAGAGGCGAGTGGAATGCCCAAGTTGACAGTTCTCATTCTTGAGTAGGATACGTAGCCAATACTCTTCTTTTCCCATGGTGTGCCGGATGGATCAATCGACAATGTAGAGCTGGTGAATTACCCGGATGGCCAAGTGTCAGCGTGAATGGGTCAACTTGTATTGCAAAATACCCTCATAGTTCGGAAGTGCGACACATTTCGGACACTTACTTAAGGTTTTGATAGTTGAACATTGTAAGTGTCCCTGCTCCACATATATTGTCCGACCCCCTGCACTATGTAGGTACGGACATACATTTGTACGCGCCATAATAAGAATGATTTACTTACAGCAGCGAGCGATGGACGAGCGTAGCGGAGGTCGTGTGTATAATTCCTACAGGCGATACCTTGGCAAGGAGTAAGCTCCAATCGAGCGTGTCACCGAATATCCCATCTTTTCCTCTCGGGAAAAGTGGTAGCTGACCGTGCCGCTC
>NW_008580303.1:44147-45071 GCF_000520115.1 Aphanomyces invadans
CACCATTTCGATTGGCTGCAGCTCAGAAAACCCAGGTGCTGCGTAGACGACATGATGGCCACGCGATCGCGCCATGGACACCACGACAGGAGGGACATGCTCATCCAGGTGCTTCTTCAACTAGGAAGGACCTCCGAAATAGTCCCAGCGGTCAGAAACTCGGCAAGGACACTCTTCACAGTCTTCGGTGCACGTCCGAGAAGCTACGAGATGACGTCAGTGACGTTTGGTGCATTGACCTCACGAAGGGTAGCTTGCAGCCACAGGATGTCCAACTTTTTGTCAACAGTCAAGTTGCGTTGAATTGTCTCCACATCGATTTTGACTGTGACAAATTCGTTTTTGCGCCATGATTTTGGCACTTATTTGACGTAAATTGGATAAGAATTGAGTGAAATAGATCAAATAATGATTTTCAATGTAATTTGTACAGCTGTTTTGAGTCACCCATCTCGTTTGTCATATCGAGTTATAAGGTTATGGCAAAGATGAATGTAGAAAAAAAATCCTAACCTCTTGCAAGAAAATATATATTGTGTTTCGCAAGTATTCATTCTTCAAGTGCGGAATCCTCGTCATTTCTCACATTTTATCTATCATTTTGCGAAACGAATTGTGTCCCAGAGTCTGATGGAGGCATAATCTTATTCACAGGGGGAGCAGACGAATCGGATGTACTTTCAATCATGCAAATTGACCAAGTCTATCCATACAAACCTCTTCTGGTCCCCTCGATGATCTCGTGGACTGTAAAGTACTGTTCAATGTACAGTCAAATCTCCCATGAGGGCAACTGATGAAAACTAATACCTCTTAACATTCTATTATCACCGAGTATAAAAAATATGAGACTGTCTGCAAGGCTCAGTGAGAGAGCAAACGATGAGCGGCGGACATGTGACCCACGCGCGGAACATCGATTCA
>NW_008580303.1:52942-53554 GCF_000520115.1 Aphanomyces invadans
CGCTGAGGGTGTCCAAAGTGTGCACTTGAATCCGACGTCCATTCATTTCATAACTCACTAGACGTTTGTACTGAGAGCATCTGCACCGATACCAGTAATTCTCAGATATCAATAACTTTACAGGGAAATTTATTGGAAATTTGAAAAAGAGTTTCGCACCAACACCAATAGCCAATAAATTAGTTACTGACCTCCACTACAGACAACGAGGGAATTTAAGCCACATTTTGAGTCGAAGTAATTATTGGAAAACAGAAATCTAATTGGACGCATATCTTCGAACTACGAAGTATTTTATGACCAATGACAGTTCTCAATTTACCAGCTTAAAAAAATACTGCAATAATTTAAAGGCCAATAGCAGAGGGCCATAGAGTATACAAATCGTTTTTTGCCCATAACTTCTACAATATTAATCGTTCTGGTGCCAAAATCTTCCTTTTGAAATTCCCTATCGTTTGCACCTAAATTGAGCGCCGGAAAATCGCTGCAAGCGAAGTTATGGGCAAAAAACCTCCACGTGGCAGTTGGCGCGGCATCCGCCGCACCAACTGCACAAACATGCATTGCATTACAGTTTAGGAATTGCTTTGAGAAAGCTACCGCGAACTT
>NW_008580304.1:0-2437 GCF_000520115.1 Aphanomyces invadans
GAACGCAAACGGGCACCTTGTCGCTCAACGTCTCAAGTCGCCAACCCAATGCGCTCTGTTCCAAGAAACCAAACTCAACAACACCAAACATCTCGACACGTTCAAGTTCCACCTTTCCAACGAAGTTGGGGCCGACGCGTACAAACTCTTCTGCAACGACCAGAGGGCGCTGCGCTCGGACACCCTTTACCATCGAAGCTGCGGTGTTGCGTCGTACTTCCACTGCTCTATGCCTGGCTTTGATGACCTCCAACACCTCGTCCACCTTGACCTCCCTGACCGTTACCTGGTGGTTCGAACCCTTTGGCTTGGCACTCCGGTGTATTTCCACAACGTCTACGCATATAGAAAAATTCCACCTATCGGAAGTTGTACCCTGCACCTATTTTTGACCAGAGCAGTACATACTTCAACTTTTTGTCATTTCATTTGCTTTCTTTCATGTTGTGGTTGTGACAAGGACTAAACGTTGCATAAGCAGTGTGAGGTTACACAGACCGTGTGTGTAGTTAGTACTTTGCCGAATGTTCCCGCCACAATAACATCTCTATGCTGGGAACACGAGTTCAGCGTTACAGTGATGCCCCCATTTTTGCACGCGTCCATATCTGATACACTATGAAATGAGGCAAGTCAAGTATGAAGTTGTAAGAGGTGGGATTTGAATTTCAAAATTGGTTCCAAACAGCCGTGATGCCATCAGGTGGTAAAAAGCTTACCTTGCAACAAAAAGATACATTGCGAGCCTTCTTCGAAAGCCAACCTAAAGGGTCAGTAACATATCCCCAATTAGCGAACTGGGCAAGCAAGAAATTTGGATGTTTGATCCACGCCAGCACTGTTGGGCGTATAGTGAAGGACACCAGAGAGATGAAGTCGTACAACATCGCAAACAAGGCCATGCACCGCCGATCCAATCTAAAGCCCCCAAAATTTCCCGAGCTCGAGAGTAAATTGGCCACTTGGGTGGACGCAGCATATGCCAGTAATGTGTGCATTACTCGACCCAACCTAAACCAAAAAGCCCTTCGCCTCGCAGCTCAACTTGGCATTAGCCAGTTTAGCGCTTCCCAAGGATGGCTCTTCGAGTTTCAATGGCGACACAACTTCCGGGTTCATCGCCTCCATGGCGAAAGTGCTTCGGTTGAGCCCAACGTAGTCAAGACCGGTCAGGAAAGCCTCTTGGTGGATACGGGATTTTATGAAGCCTGAGACGTCTATAACATGGACGAAACGGGCATCATCTACAAAGCCCAGCCAAAACATCGATATCGAGCAAGCCATTATGTGGCCTCAAGAAGGACAAGAGCCGCATTTCGGTTGCCCTTGCTTCAAACGCTGACGTTTCTCACAAGCTCCCTCCATTTTTCATCGGAAAGGCAGAACGGCCAAGATGCTTTGGAACTCTTACCGCCACTGAATTGAGTCTTTACTACCGGAGCAAGGCATGGATGACAATTGCTCTCTTTTCCGAATGGATCTTGGAACTCAATGAAAGCATGAAGGGACAAAACTGGACGATTATATTACTCCTGGACAATGCGTCATCACACCAGATTATACGGGCCGATGTCAGCAACGTCCGTGTCGTTATGCTGCCTCCCAACACCACTTCAGCTCTGCAACCTATGGACGTCGGGATAATGTCAACTTTCAAGGCGTACTACAAGCAACGTCAATTGAGTCGTGCAATTGAAATTGTTGACTGCATTACAATTGGTGGGGCTGTGACCGAACAACAACGAAAGAACCCGTACGCTTGCGACGTGCTTCAGTCGATGCGTTGGGCTACAGAGGCATGGGATGAGGTTTCAGCATCCACCATCAGGAACTGCTGGGCTCACACAGGAATCATACCTCAAAGATCGTTAATGGCAGATCTAGGTAGCCTTCGCGTGGGCTCCGCCATGTCAGTGGACTTCGTGCTGTGTGATGAGTAAGATGAGTAACTTGAAAAGTTGATATATGTTCGATCCTTTTGAATTCAATACCTTTTATATTTTATGAGAATCAGGCCGTGCAAAAATTGGGCATCACTGTATTTTTTCCGTCACTCTTTGCTTGTACAGATTTCCCCCGCACTAGGAGACCCACCATAATTTAATATCCCTCGAAAATGTATAGTCCTGGAGCTTAGTAAATTCAGAGAGGTATTTTAAAATTCAAAGCAATATTGATGGAACGCGTGTTGACCATAACATTTGGTCATATGCCATCGCCGTCATCGAGGCGGCGGCTAACAATTGAGCACAAGCGAAGATTGATCGAGCATCGTACCGCTAATCCAGAATTAAATGGGTTGCAGCTATGCATGTGGGCCTACCATGCATTCAAGCTCAACCACGTGCGTTATCAAACTACAATGACACGGTGGCTTAAAGCCTAGTGATACTTTGGACGAAGCAGACAAGGAGAACTTTTCGTCTCATGTCAACAA
>NW_008580304.1:2537-3280 GCF_000520115.1 Aphanomyces invadans
CCCCCCACGGTACTCCACCTCTATTTATTGATACCTCCACAATCCAGTGCACTCCGAAATACCACTGCAACAGCAATGGCATTAGGAATTAGGTGAGCCCAATCGGGCAACATTAGTATTAGGTCCAGGCCTAATATAGTCCTATTTGACACTGAGCTATTGCGGCAGTTTCCGATTTGCCAGCTACCCCGCAGTACCACTCTACTTCGCTCTCTGACAACATGGTTGCTACCCGCGCTTCCCGCCTAGAACACCTTGCCGCTTTGTCGACGTCCGTCCCCCATCGCCTCGTGGACCTGACCGCCGCCGATATGGAACCTCTATCTGAACCCAACGACGCTCTTGAGAATGACGGCATTCCTGTCGACGTTGACATGGACGCCTCGGCCGATGTGTCGAACGACGTCGACTACACGTCTGCGAAGTGCGCTCGTGGATCCAACCGCCCCGCCTCGTCGCCCGCTTGTGTCCCTCTGCACCCCGCTACCAGCGATCGTACCGCTACCCCCCGCTCATTTGCGCCGATTCCCCATTTGTCGTCGCCCTCTGCGCGTGCTGGCAAGACTCCGACAAGAATCTTGTCGCGTCAAACTGGCCTTACTGCTGATCCCATCTTGCCCGAAGACCCCAAGAACTTTCTCGAAGCCCCTGGTCGGTCGTCCGTGCGTGATGGTCGCGGACCTCGTCCCAAGTCCGTCTTGCCCGAATACTCGATGAACTCTCTCGAAGATTCTGGAAGCGCG
>NW_008580304.1:3380-4175 GCF_000520115.1 Aphanomyces invadans
CAAATTGTTGGCGCCACACAGGAATATTAGACGAAGATGTGTATGAGTTGACGAGCAAGATGGCTAACTTGTAATGGGATGTACAGAGAACGACAGTTATAGTGGCCACGTGGTATCCCACAACGTTTTTTGAATAAAAATATGGCATTGCCAATGCATTGCAGAAGGTTATTTAAACATTATTTTAACCAATAGGCGACATTTTTGGCCACGACGAAGAACATGATATGATGAAAACTTTTGTATACGTATATATTTTGATGAACTTTGTCGTAGAGATATCTCAGGCCTTTTCTTCGTTCAATCAATTTAAAATTTATACTACTTTAACCAATAGGCGACATTTTTGGCCACGACGAAGAACATTATATGATGAAAACTTTTGTATACGTATATATTTTGATGAACTTTGTCGAAGAGATTATCTCAGGCCATATCTTTGTTCAATCAATTTGAAATTTATACTACTTACAATATATCGTGTAATCCGTCCTAAGCTGTAGAAATGGATGCAAATCAATAATTACTTTTCTAAGCATTGGTAAGCCAGCAGCGAAAACGCTGTGAAATAGTTTATTAACTAGTCAAAATTGAAATATTTTTTGAACCTTACTCAAACAATGTATACGATTTAAAATTGATTAACAGTAAATCAAACGGCAAGTTTGCGACGACGCGTCAGGCAATGTGCATATGCAAATGATGTGGCTTGGACATGTGGCGCGAAAGTTTCGTGACTGCTTGCACAATACCTGGGCAGACGGGTCGCCAAAACATAGTATAGAAGTGAGCCGA
>NW_008580304.1:12569-13347 GCF_000520115.1 Aphanomyces invadans
CTGGTACTCGAGCATGCTGGCGACAACAAGTTTGCTCTGCCACATTTAAAGAAGGCGGCATTGCGCCGCGCCGGTCTTTTGATGTCGAACATGTCGTACCCTGTCTCGCTTCTCTTGTAGGCGAGGGCATTAATAATCAATGAAAGTGCTTAGAATTTATGTAAGCCAGTCAAATGCGTTTGTGTTTCAGTAATATGGAACAAGTGTGATTTTCAAATCGACGAGTAATATGGGACAGAGTAGTAGTCGTCATGACAAAATACCCCTGAAAAATAATTTCGTGCAACTGTCGCCTAATGCAGGGGAAATCTGTATAAAAGGAATTATCATGTTACAGAGTGACATTGTAACACACATTTGTTATGGCTTTTGATGAAACCGGCTCTATGTCGCTCTAATATACTACTCCCTCCGTCCCATTTTACTTACGTAGATCAGAAAATGGATGTACGGCGCCTAGAATAAAAACAAAGCACCTTCAGAAATTTATTCCACACAATCATTTTCAAAGGTGTAACAATACAATTGACCAATGAAATCACAGAAAAAACGTGTCGCAGAACCAATCAAACGACGAGATATCTGACAGTGCAATTCGATTCCGGAGTGGGGTTTACCTCAGCAACCCTCCTAACGAGCCCACCAACTTCACACAATACCCACAGCACGCATCGGTATGTACTTAATCGTCATCTTCTAATCTAACTCGGTCAAGTCCAATCTCAGCCATCAACTCATCCATCGTTTCGTTGTCACTCAGGGCAATTCGTTCGAGCTC
>NW_008580304.1:13447-14131 GCF_000520115.1 Aphanomyces invadans
GATATCTCAGGCCTTTTCTTCGTTCAATCAATTTAAAATTTATACTACTTACAATATATTGTGTAATCCGTCCTAAGCTGTAGAAATGGATGCAAATCAATAATTACAATAATTTCTAAGGTTGCCCATTAGGGCTAGATGTTTGTACATCTTACGTCACTCGCTGTGACCCGGGTTCAATTCCCGTGATAACCCCAGTCTCTACGCATAGGAGAGACGACTATTTCGCGCCAAACTGTTCCCGTAAAGACCGTAAGACGCCCCTACACAAGGCGCTATCACCCCTCGTGGGACTAAGGAGCATAGGTAAGCCAGCAGCGAAAACGCTGTGAAATAGTTTATTAACTAGTCAAAATTGAATTGAATTTTTTGAACTTTACTTAAACAATGTATACGATTTAAAAATTAATTAAATCAAAGTTAACAAAGACATCAATAATTTGATCAATAATTGCTCACACTGATTGGATCCTTCAAAATCAGCCGCCAAAATTCAGCGACCACCAGGTGGAAAATGCGCGTCCAAGCCAAGTACACAAACGGGGACCGCAAGCGGTTCCTGATGGAATTCGACCCATCACAGATGTCTTCGAAAGGATATGCCAAAGCCAATGGCATCAAATGGACAACATGGCGTCGCTGGCTCCGTAATAAAGACGCCATCCTGACCAAGAAGGTGAACAA
>NW_008580304.1:14877-15414 GCF_000520115.1 Aphanomyces invadans
AGCGGTGTAGAGAACCGCGGCTTATTCCTATAGACCCTGATTGTTTGCCTTTGCAGAAAGTAAATGCTGTTGAACTACCTGTCTGTTCCGAAATTGACCGCAATGTAGTTCGCTGAGCAAGCGGCACTTGAAGTAACTTTGCCTTAACTTGGTCAGCAGTAAAGGCCATCTTCCTGCCCACTTTGCCCTTCTTTCGGCTGGCGACCGACACCTTCATGTTACCGTCGACAACTCCCTGCTGCTTCGCCTGCGCGAAGACTCTGCGGATGGTCGAGTGGTGGCAGCTGTACTTTTCCGCTAACAACTGTGCGATGCCGTTCGGCAATCGAGCCAGCGAGGTCTTGCTGCTGTTGAGCAGGATCTCCCGAAGGATGGCCTCGCGGTCTTCGTTCGTCAGGTCACGCTTGTTGACACGCATAATGAATGTTGGTCAAAAATTTATATGAGTTAAAGTATGTAAAATTCAAGGGCGACTTGAGCCATTGTTTCTGCGCTTTTCCCCCTCAATCACACGTTAATTGAAAGCTCTTGGCGCGC
>NW_008580304.1:25253-26681 GCF_000520115.1 Aphanomyces invadans
TTGCACCAATCAAACACGACAAATTCAACTTGAGGAAGGCGACAGTAAAGTTTGAATATCACTTGTAAATATAATGATGGGACATGTCTCCTCTCCGCACAACTACGCAAATATTGTGGGACGGAGGGAGTACGTAGTAGCGGAGAGTATCCGGAATTGATATAATTTAGAGGAATACTGTTGATCTGTCATCGACGCATTTGCTCGAATCGACAGCCACGCATACCGTGAACCGTATATTGTTTTAGACAGTCGCGGGACCTTTTATCCGTACAAGTGTATTTCGTATAATAGAAACACTGTCCAAGCTGTCAACCTAATCTTATTTGATATCGGGCACAATCATATCAAAGAGGTATCCGACTTTACAGGGAATCGTCAGAAAAAATAACATACAAATTGCAAGACAATATTAATTATCTACAGCATCACAAGCTCAGTCAGATGCATCGCCATCGTTGATATCGTGTGCTGGATCAATGGTGTCTTCGATCGCCATGTTCGCGGCCAGGTCGGCAATGTCATTTTCTTCCAAGCACTCTCCACCACATCTACTTGATCGACAACGGCGCCATCAAGGAGCTGTCACTTGCGGAAACCGTTCAGAATCACGGTCTCAGGTACGACGTTCCACGCACCCGTGATCCACGCCACCATAGTTGATCTTGACGGACCTTGAAGTTTCAGGCTATCGTTTGCAGCCCTTGCCGACGGATCTCCACAAGCCATCCTTCCCGTAGCGAGCACTTCAGCGGCCGAATCCACGCAACGTCCGCAGGTTGACAGCACCAGGTAAAGCGAGGCGGAACGCGCTCGAGGATAACGTTGATGGACTCTGCATAGGCAACAACGTCGTCCGTAAAATGCGCACTGAAGTCGTCCCACAAGAGGATAACCTTCTTTGTGTCGCGACCTTCGTTCCGCAAAATGGTACTTCAAGAACGCCAACGATAGCTCCGAGTTCCACCATGCTGTAGGGTTGGCGTAGATACGGCAGCCATGGCGCGCCTGAAGCGGCTTGACTTCTTTCCAACGCGTTTACCGAACCCCTGCCGCAAGGTGAGATTCTCCTGAACCATATCCTTTTTCGTTGACTTCGACGTCTTCATCACCAGAAACAAGGGATGCTTCTTCCCTGCGGTGTCGGCAAGGAGCATGGCAGTTGCTCTGTCTTTCGTGTTGCCACCGCACTTGACCCACAGGGTGTTGTCCTTGGTTGGGTTCAGCGTCTCTTCGTCGGCAGGTACTCATAGTTTACGCCGGTCTGATCGGCATTGTAGATGACGTCGACGCCATTGGCAACAGCGGAGAGCAAGACGCGTTCCAAAAACGCAGCAAGGATTGACGTTCCGTCTTTGTTAGTATCTTGTCCGATTCGCGTCTTTGCACGGAAGGAGAGTCCGTGGCACCATATGAAGCCGTGGATCC
>NW_008580304.1:31935-32569 GCF_000520115.1 Aphanomyces invadans
TGCTTAATCCAACCATATACTTTCTTTCTAGTTGACTCGCGTTCGGTGAAGGATGAGTTAACACAGTAGTCATCGAGAAAGGCAGACATCCCAACCTCTGCCACCTGATGGATTGCATTCATCCTGTGCTCGTAATCGACAGTCTTGTACTTGAACAGTCGCGCTCGTGCCTTTTTCCCGTACTTTGACACGGGCCGTCATGTTGATTTCGGCCGGCTGGGGCTAGCATGGGTGTCGTCGGTCATGTATGCAGCGAGACTCAAATTTCGGCGCGCCACAATTTTTTCAGGCGGATAAACTATTAAATTACCTCTATCAATTGAAAATATATTAATATATGGAGTATTTATAATATATAAGAGGATCACATTGGCGCGAAGCCTCAGGACAGGCCCTCGCTAATTAATACCTGATAATTTTCCAGAGAGTCTAATACAACAAGGATGTCTAAATAAACCAATATACGGTTCACGGTACACCCACCGGATTCAGCACGTCGTGTAGGTTGTTGGCACTGAGACGGTGAAAGCGCTCGCTCGCACCCACCTGCGAGAACTGGCATGGTGGACGCCCTGTTGTCGCATGGCCAAGTGGGGCTTCCGGTAAAACAGCCACGTCACTGAGCCAGCATGCT
>NW_008580305.1:0-4600 GCF_000520115.1 Aphanomyces invadans
AGCGTTTGCCGGTATTCTGAAGCCAATGCAACGTCTCTTGAAATTTCGCGATGTGCCTCACGAGCATGAGCCGGGGCAATTACTCAAACTCGTCCGGCAAGGCCGAACTCGCCCACAACCGCCCAATTTCAACCAACCCAAGTCCACTCAAGCCGATTGGATTCGCTACGTGTTGAACAAGTTCAAGACACGGGGAATAAAACTCGAAGTAATTTCAACTCGATCATTACGACATTTCCGAGGCACATCGCGAAATTTCAAGAGGTGTTCATCGTTTCAGTTGACGTCATCCCAACAACGACGCATCCATACTAGAATCACGCCCTGCTGTTGTTGCAACCACGTCACGTTGCAATGGCTTCAGAATACCGGCAAACGCTGCGGATTGTACTCGAAAATTGCTCCCTCTGATCTGATTAACACGGATCGTACATGTGGGATCGATCACTACGGTGGCTAGATTCCATGACGTACTCATTCCCTCATTTTGTGGTGGTAGCAAGCATAGTATTTGGACGAGGTGGACTCACTTCACAAGGAATGGAGATCACAACGGCCAATGCGTATTGAAGGAGCAGTGGCGTGCAAAGTTTCATGTTTGTGATCATTCGTCGGCAACGAACCCTGTTTTTCCAAAGGAGAGGCACAATGTACCGACTCAGCTGTACCGAACGTCGACTCCACGGTGCGATACAGGCCGACAACCCCAAGCAACTGCACAGCATCAACCAGGATTAACCAGGCTCTGAGGCATCCAAGCGGCGCTGTCGTCGCTACCCTCGAAACGTTCCAAGATGCATTGGTTGATTCCTGTGAACAAGAGTCACTTTTGAATTCGCATTCAACTCCTCTCGACTCCAATGAAGTTGTTTGTTGCCCTCGTCGCTGCGTCCGCTGCCGCCTCCAAGCAGTTCGTGAGCACCCTCTCGGCGGAGGAGCGCTCCGTGCTCCGCGCCGAACTCGCCGCGTGGCGCAAAGAGTTTGAACCTGCCGCCGCGGCGCAGGGCGTGTTGCCCCAAGCCATGATGAGCATGTCCCCCCACGATGCCGAAGACGACGCGCTCCAGCGGTTCTACGACAACAAGCTCGCGATCGAAGAGGCTCGTCGCAACAACCCCGAAGCCACGTTCGACTACAACAACCCGTTTGCTCTCATGACGCAAGCTGAGTTCAACAAGTTCGTGGAGGGCATGTCCCTGCAGGAAAGCCGCAGTGCGTTCCGCTCGCTCCCCGAGGCCGATTTGAACGTGAGCAGCGTCAAGGCGGCGTCGGTGGACTGGACTACCAACAAGTGCGTCAACCCCGTGATTGGCAGCCAAGGCTTGTGCAACACGGGCTATGTCTTCGCGGCAGTAGGTGCCGCCGAGATGGCGCACTGCCTCGTGACGGGAAAGCGCCTCGACCTGTCCGAGCAGCAAGTGACGAGCTGCTCCACCGAGTATGGTACCGCGGGGTGCTACGGCGGGTTGCCGCAGGGCGCCATGACGTACTTGTCGAAGGATGGGCTCTGCTTGGAGAGCGACTACCCGTACGTGTCGGGCCTCATCGGTCTAACTGGCACGTGCCAGAGTCACTCGTGTACCAAGCAGAAGCTCAGCATCGGCGCGACAGTCTACACGTGGAGCGAGGAGGCGCTGGACACGGCGCTCAACACGCAGCCTGTGGCGGTGTCAGTTGAAGCGGGCAACATCGATTGGAAAAACTACCGCGAGGGTGTGATCACGCATTGCCCTGGGTCGAGCTCAGACCACGCCGTCGTCGCCGTGGGCTATGACGAGAAGTCGTACAAGCTCCGCAACTCGTGGGGCGACACATGGGGCGAACGCGGCTACATCCGGCTCCAGCGCGGTGTGGGGGGCAGAGGCATGTGCAACGTCGCCGAAAACATCGTGTACCCCAAGATCAATCGTACCCCGGCGCCTCCTCGTCCTGCTCAGTGCGGCAGTTGCACTGGGTGCTTCTATCCCTTCACGAGAGAGTGTTTGTCCCACGGCAAGGACTACTGCGACAGCAACAGTGCTTCGTATGGCATGATTTGGTGTGGTGCCAAGCCATCTTCGATCACTGCCACCGAGTCGACGGCAACCATGCCTACGGGTACCCCGTATCCGACTACCACCAAGGCCTCGCGTACCACGACCGAGCCTAAACTTTCCGCCTAGTCGATTCTTTTGCAACCGAGCCAACTCGGACATTGCTCCATGTCGCCAATATGAAATACACTGGAATCGACGTCGTCGATGGGGTCTGGATTCCACCATGTATGGCATGCATAACAAAGATTCGTTTGTACGATTTCGATATCGCCTCTCTACCGAGAAACATGCCGGCAGAACGTGCGTGGGATTTGGCCGTGTCAGGGAATCGGAAAATTACACCGATTGTGACGGTCACGGGGGAAGGCGTCAGCGCACAAATTAAAAGGGAAGTTCCGGGGGTTGAACTTGAGGGTCGGATATTCTCGGCTTCACCAAGAGTAGCGCAGGATGGAAAGGAAGTAGGTGACTTCCAACATGCAGGTTAAAGAGAGATAAGGATGTAGCTATCTAACATGAAGGCGTCCCTCTAGAGGGACGTCAAGAGTCTCTAGGCTAGAAGTTCTACGTTTCGGAGCCTGGTCATTTGTTGTCGACCATTCCTAGCCCCGAAATGGAATGACGTGATGGCCATCACCCTCAAATCTGCCCCGACTCCTGTTTGCCTAACGCACCTCACATCAAGAAGCCCTGGGGGATTCGCCTTACTTCTGTCTATTTGGACGCGACCCCACGCTACCCTTCGACTTAGCGTTCCTCAACGTGGACGTTGCATGGAAATCCGACGATCTGCCGCAATACAAACGACGCCTAGCCGCGTCCTGGACGTAGACCCACTCGCTGGTTGAGCAGCGACTCATTGCGGGACAGAACAAGAACGCGAAGGCCAAGTCAGGTCAGAATCCCGTCCTTTATGACGACCAGACGGCGGTGTACAAATACTTCGCCAAGTCAAACTAGCATGCCACTGACATGGACCCTACCGGATTGACCGAAAGATGGGGTCGAACAGGTACAAAGTCGACATACCGATGCACCCAGACAAGATGGTGACGGTCAATGTAGACCGACTTAAACCCTTCCGCAGATACTACTCTCGGCCGTTCAACGACGACATTCCGGATGATGACTCCGATCGACTACCTACCGGAATCCAGCTTCACTAGTCGAGTGACTTTCGGCGACAACGATGTCGCCTACACCGCGACGGATTCCCTCATCTTCCGCTTGGTGGACAAGCGCAGGACGCCCCGATCACTCGAACCAGAATACCTAGTCGAGTACGTGGACGGACACAAACACGGGATTCGCGCGTCCAAGCTACAAGAATACAGGACTTACATTGACAGGTACGAGAAAGAGCCGATCTAGAAGTTCCCGTACGCGACCTATGAGATCGGGCTCCAGCTGCGTGTCGGACTCTGAACGCCTTCCTCCCCGCCAACTTGACCAGCTGGTGTCAGGCTCGCGACGCCGTGTCTAAGATCCAGTCGGCGGTGGATGCACAGGAACGAGTTGGGGCTGATTCCCAGACCTTTCAAGGCGCGGTGGAATTGAGCAGTTTGGTGACCAACCCAGGAGCTCTCGCGCCGTCTGATACATTTGAGAAGTACAAGGACTTCTTGGTTGACCGCACATGATACGCGTCGGCAGCGGCTGTTCCAAGCGTCGTTCAAGATGTTCGCCCTTGAACAAACCACCTTCGATCGCAGCAGTGAAGACGACCTGCCGGCAACTCATACTCCTCCACCAAATTCCGATGACAAAGTCGAAACTAAGTCGACGCGTGGTCAGTAGCGCGAAGCTGAGGGTCTGGTATAGGCAAAGTCTGTCGCACCCAGCATTCCTCGGGCCCCAATCGTGTTGGATGCTGAGGCGGTGAAGCGACTGGACCACGTGGACTTGTCAGCCGAGGCGAAGAAGGCGTATCTGCAGTTGCGGTCCTCCAAGTCGTGTCAGCGTTGGGTCGAGTCCTTTCAGTCCTTGCCGGGTGTGACCGTTGCCCACGGGATTGGAACCAGTGATTGCGGCGATGTTGGGAACGACATGCCAAAGTAGTGTGGTCTCGATACGCTTGGATCTGGTATGGGCATTACGGCGAGGCCGGGTATGTGGTAAGTCGACGCTGTTTTCTGCTTGGGTCCTTCAATTCTTGTCCTTAGGTCGACCAGTCTGCTAACCATCCCAAGTCAGGTCTGAGCCGCGCCAAGAAGGCGTGGTTGCTTTTGGGGGGGGACTTGTATCGCATGGAGAGGCACAGCGTCTTTCAGTAACTATACGGTAATCCCCACCCTTTCTGGGCCGAGCTGGCCCAGGAGTCGTGTTCTCTGAAGATGATAGATGCGGCGCGCGGGTCGGACGTCGTGCTCGACTACTTGGCACTCAACGGATCGAAGCGATGGCCTGACTTCGCGGCTTTTCCAGAACTGACGTCACGGACCAAGTTCAGCCAATATTCGTGTTCGCCCGACGTGGCCTTGAATCTCCATCGAAATTGGGCTTGGGACGTGTTAGTGTGGGCCCGCGACGCTCACCCCAAGGACTTTGCGTGGTGCGGGGAGTTG
>NW_008580305.1:12644-13532 GCF_000520115.1 Aphanomyces invadans
GCGTGGTGCGGGGAGTTGTTTAAGACAGCGGGATCACAAGGATGGGCCCATCAGACGGTCCCATTTCCATACGTCCGGCACGAAGGCCAAGGCATTTTCTATCCTCCGCGTTGGCTCCGGGAACCGTCCACGACCGAGAAGAACCAGACCGGGCTCTACGCAGTGTTGCCGGACCATCAGCGGGTCGAATTGTTGTCTGATCACTCAGTCGTAGTGGGGTCGGATGTGTCCTGGCTACTAGGATCGGGTCGCCGTCTTCAGCGATTACTTTGTAGCTTCGCTAATGACTTGTTTGATTCTTGTCCATAGTGTATGACTCACGTGATTGTTTTGGTCGTGAGTGAGCAGTAAACGTGTTAGCGAGAGGGGAGGTTGGTCTAGGTCAGCCTCCTGGATGTGACAGCTGAAGGGCTGGGCGACATCAAGTGGTTGACGGAATCGACGCCGTGTAATTCAGCTTCAGGTGTCGGTGTCCAAGTTATCCCATCATCTAGAAGAGCGCGTTTTGCGTCGGCTCCTCGTCGAGGTCGGCGAACCGCGGGGACGCCGTAGGGGTGGCAATCCCTGTGACATCCCCCGCTCTTTCTCGTACCTGTCAATATAAGTCCTGTATTCTTGTAGCTTGGACGCGCGAATCCCGTGTTTGTGTCCGTCCACGTACTCGACTAGGTATTCTGGTTCGAGTGATCGGGGCGTCCTGCGCTTGTCCACCCAACATCGCCGCAATCACTGGTTCCAATCCCGTGGGCAACGGTCACACCCGGCAAGGACTGAAAGGACTCGACCCAACGCAGCCACGACTTGGAGGACCGCAACTGCAGATACGCCTTCTTCGCCTCGGCTGACAAGTCCACGTGGTCCAGTCGCTTCACCGCCTCAGCATCCAAC
>NW_008580305.1:13658-14517 GCF_000520115.1 Aphanomyces invadans
GGGATCACAAGGATGGGCCCATCAGACGGTCCCATTTCCATACGTCCGGCACGAAGGCCAAGGCATTTTCTATCCTCCGCGTTGGCTCCGGGAACCGTCCACGACCGAGAAGAACCAGACCGGGCTCTACGCAGTGTTGCCGGACCATCAGCGGGTCGAATTGTTGTCTGATCACTCAGTCGTAGTGGGGTCGGATGTGTCCTGGCTACTAGGATCGGGTCGCCGTCTTCAGCGATTACTTTGTAGCTTCGCTAATGACTTGTTTGATTCTTGTCCATAGTGTATGACTCACGTGATTGTTTTGGTCGTGAGTGAGCAGTAAACGTGTTAGCGAGAGGGGAGGATGGTCTAGGTCAGCCTCCTGGATGTGACAGCTGAAGGGCTGGGCGACATCAAGTGGTTGACGGAATCGACGCCGTGTAATTCAGCTTCAGGTGTCGGTGTCCAAGTTATCCCATCATCTAGAAGAGCGCGTTTTGCGTCGGCTCCTCGTCGAGGTCGGCGAACCGCGGGGACGCCGTAGGGGTGGCAATCCCTGTGACATCCCCCGCTCTTTCTCGTACCTGTCAATATAAGTCCTGTATTCTTGTAGCTTGGACGCGCGAATCCCGTGTTTGTGTCCGTCCACGTACTCGACTAGGTATTCTGGTTCGAGTGATCGGGGCGTCCTGCGCTTGTCCACCCAACATCGCCGCAATCACTGGTTCCAATCCCGTGGGCAACGGTCACACCCGGCAAGGACTGAAAGGACTCGACCCAACGCTGACACGACTTGGAGGACCGCAACTGCAGATACGCCTTCTTCGCCTCGGCTGACAAGTCCACGTGGTCCAGTCGCTTCACCGCCTCAGCATCCAAC
>NW_008580306.1:0-573 GCF_000520115.1 Aphanomyces invadans
CTTAAAATGTCGAAATTCACCAAGTACATCAAGCGCCGCTCGGGACCGCGCTTGACACCTGAGCACAAGAAGGCACGAGTCGATTTCGCCTCCAAGCAGTTGTATAAGCTCGATGAAATGAAGAAAACGTTGTTCACAGACGAGAAGAAGTTTAACTTAGACGGACCTGACGGTTGCCAGTACTATTGGCACGACTTGCGGCATGAGGTGGAGACCTACTCAAAGCGTGCCTCCGGCGGCGGCTTGGTTTTCTTGTGGGGTGGAATCAGCTTCCACACCGAAACCCCCTGGCCCGCCAAGACACATTCAAGTACAAAGACACGCTACGGGGTTACATGATTCCCGCAATGCGCCAGATATGCCAAGTGTCGAGTGACGGCGGCGCAATCTTTCAGCAGGACAACGAGAGTATTCACACGTCGAAGGCGACTATGGCGTGGCTCAAGACTTTCACGTAGCCTATAATGCAGTGGTCATCGAAGAGCCCTGATTTGAATCCAATCGAGAACGTTTGGGGTGTCCTCGCGCGAAAAGTTTACGCCAACGGCCGACAGTTCGAGAACAAGGCAAGTT
>NW_008580306.1:14747-19864 GCF_000520115.1 Aphanomyces invadans
ATCATCTCGAACTCGAATATTTCGAGGTGTGTCTATAGAAAACGGTCGGACTGTGCTACAATGTAGTCCAGTACAGTTTCACTTGATTAACAGTGGTCGACATGATCGATGAGCCGACGGATAATTCTATTATTTGCTAGAGTGCTAATCAACAGGCCAAGAAGCATATGGTCCTCTTACTTTTGATGACACCTCAATCACATCGAATATGCATTATCAAGTATATCAAAATAAAAAGGTACCTGAACTTTTGCACTATCGTAGTGTGATGAGTCGCAAGTTTCAGCATTGCTTTCAGCGGCCTGGAGATGCGTGCGCTGCATTGATTCTTCAGCCACGTTCTTGCAGCCTCGGGATGGCTGACTCAGGCAAGTTCTTGAACGCAATTTGAGCCCAGTAAGAATGGCCGGAAGTTTGTGGTGCTGGTGTACTGACGGCCCACTTCGCCTTTTACTATCGCTCACACAAGGTCGCTAAGGCCGGGTCTGGATGCCACCCAAAAAAAAGTTCCATTACACCATATTCCATTTTATTGTCCAAAACCCAAAGTTCCAACTCCAGGAGAAAAATGCTAAAATAACCGAATATCACAATCATCTGGATACCCCTGAAATTCTGGAAGTCTCTTCTGATTTGCGTGCGCAAAACTCAAATCTCAATTTCGCATGCGTCGAGAACTTGTCTTGCTCCTTCTACGCCGCCGCGCTCTCAACCGTCGAAGACTCGCCCTCGTTGTATACCTGCGCTACCACTTTCTAGCGTACGTGAAGAAGTCGCCCAAGCGCGACTCGATTCTGACGGGCGATGCGTGGATGAGAGAGATGATGCACGGAAACCACGACGCATTTGTAGAGACATTTCGAATGTCCCGTGGAGCGTTTTGCAGACTCCATGATGAACTTGTGACACATGGGCGCCTCCGTGGAACCAACCATGTCGGCTCATAAGAGCAACTCGGCCTCTTTCTCCACTTTGCAGGCTACAATGCATCCAGTTCCAACCTGCAACAACGATTCCAGCACAGTGGAGAGACAATCTCAAGGCACCTACGAGGTGTTATGTCGTCCATTCTAAAGCTGACGCGCGACTTAATCACATTGCCCCGCGACGACGACCCACCATCTGAATTCATACAGTCAAACCCGAAGTTTGCCCCATTCTTCTCATATTGCCGAATGGCAATCGATGGGACCCATATCCCTGTATGGGTGAAACCCCAAGACGCCACTCCATTTCATGGTCGTAAGGGTGAGACGATGAATGTGCTTGCGGCGTGCAATTTCGAGCTCGAATTTACCTACGTTCTCTCCGGGTGGGAAGGTACCGCAAATGACGGTAAAGTGTGTTGTGATGCCCTGGGCAAAGGTTTGACGATGTCCGAAAACAAGCTCGACATTCTCGATGCCGGATTTGCATTGACGATGAAGTGTTTGACGCCATATCGAGGCACAAGGTATCATTTGAAAGAATACGGATCTGGTCGTCTCCGCCCTCAGAACAAGGAAGAGCTATTTAACCTTCGTCACGCTCAAGTTCGAAACTGCATTGAGCGCATCTTTGGCGTTCTGAAGATGCGATTTCCTGTTTTGTCGCACGGAGTCCGATACGACTATGAATTTCAAGTCTAACTCGTCGTTGCATTGTGTACCACAATTTTAATCGACGGCACGACACAGGTGAAGCGATTTTTTCTACAAGAGCAGCCATCTTGCAGCAAAATACACCTTTTTCCCGTGAAGATCGACCACAATTTGACGATGCACCAGAAAATGAGAAAGCCAAGTCATGGCGCGATGATATTGCAGCGCAAATACGGAGTCAATATCAAGAAACACTTGCAAGGCGCCGACAACGTAGACGACGAACTGCGTAGATTAGTTTCATAGACTAATCTCAACCTCAGCCTTACTACGTGCAACATCGATTTGGCGCTTCAACCATGCTTCTCTCGCTGGACCTGACATGCAACAAAACATGGATGCACGCGTGGGGTTTTCCATGACATCAAATGCTGTGACGAGCTCATCAATGTCCAATACATCACTGAACTCGCCCTGCAAAATACGAATTGCATTCTCAGTCGGCGATGGGCTTGAGCGAGGAGCATTTGGTTGTAGAGCCTTTGAAATTAAGTCCAGCTCCTTGTTTGTGGATTCATAAATTCCGGCAATGTCGATCGACATTTTGGACGCCAGAGATGACCGCTGGCGCTTTGTTGAACGCTCGTTTGACACAGGACTGCGACGCCAAGTACCAACAAATTCCTGTTCCTTTTCTTCATCGTCATTGTTGTCGTATTCATCTTCGTACTCCCGAATCGCAACGCTTTCGTCATCGGAGCCTCGGACGCTTTCGTACTGCATTTGACTTTGGGGACTTGACATGGCATTCGCCGAGGAAACAGCTAAGTTCCCCGTTGCCAATGAGCCTTGAAAGAGTGTCTCACAAAGATTGTAGTGGCAAAATGGTTTCCGACACCACAGGTGTCACGCTTTCGGCTTGCCTTCGAGAATGACGTCCCACGTCGTATATTGGCATACCACGCGACAGGTTGCGGCTTCCCAGCCCATACCACTCGAATTCACGAGCTTTGAAACGACGGAGAACATTGTCTTGATGGTGTCATGGCGTGACTTCAATTGTGTCATGCTCAACGTGAGGTCGTGCTTGGCGTTGAGCTTGGCCAAGACAGCGGACCAGGCCTCTTTCTTGAACCCGCTGCGTGCCTTCTTTCCAAGGATAACGACTTGGTAGACCATCTCCTCTAACCAGGTCTTGTCCATGTCGTCGCACCATATACCCATGCTGTCTAGCTTCGGGATGTTGCAGTGCTGCCCAGAGAACAAGACGAAGAGAGTGCATCATCACTACAACATTGGCAACGCCATAAAAAAATGGACCGATTCCGTCCATTTTTTTCTGGCATAAAATAGGCAAATTTCAAGTTTTTTTGCCAAAATAAAGTCCACATTTGTGGCATCCAGATGATTCCGATTCTCTGAAATGGCACTTTTTGGTTTTCTGGCGTTTTTTCTTTTTTTATTCCATAATTCGTGGCATCCAGACGAGCCCTAAGCTGAAAACCTGAGGTTTGTGGTGGTGTGAGTACCAAGTAGCCTTGCAGAAACGCCATTGCAACTACCTCAATTTCAACGTTGGCCTCAATGTACAGCAATGGATTGTTCAAGCTCAGACGTGTGCATTGTGCAGGTTGCAAAACGATAATTCATCAACTGTCAAGGGTTTTGGTTTCATCGGCTGTTTCACGCAAACCTTCGACGTTTTATATCGTTCGGTTACGGGAAGATGTAGTTTATAGGAGGACTTGAAGTTCCACAATTGAAAATGACTATCATTCTTACCTTTGTTCGAGGATATCTCGACGCCTACTAGGTTTAGGTGTATTCTATGGATAGATCCTTGTGTGTTATGGATAATACTATCCATAACACACAAGGATCTATCCGAAATTTCAGACGATCTTGTGTTGATTTGATCAAATTATGGCCTTTGGTTCCTCGATGATGTCGACCACTGTAAAGTATACTTCGTGACTTTCAAGCCCGTGCAAGCGCGGCCGGACTTTCCTCCAGAAGCACCTGCCCACTTAATCTCGCGGTTTTTGTCGCGGACGAGCCGAGTGCTCGAGGTCGGAAGCGGGACTGGAAAGGTTACGTCAATTCTCGGAAAGCACTTTGCCTCTCTGGTGGCTGTCGAGACATCGGAAAGCATGCGTGCTGAGTTCAAGGCACGACACCCGACGATTCCATGTGTGGACGGAACCGCCGAACACCTGTCGTTCGCTGCCAAGTCTCATGACGCAATCTACCTCGCTCAGACCTTTCACTGGTGCGCCAACACTGCCGCCCTCGAGGGCATGCCCCGCGTCCTCACTGCAAAGGGATTCCTTGTACTCATTTGGAAACTCGAGAACGACCGGACCGTGGGTGCGCAACCATCGCCAAATCTACGAGCGGTTCGATGGCGTTGCGCCGCAGTATCGCACGGGAAAATGGGAAGATGTGCAACGCGTATTTGAGTACCCGCTGCATCACGCTCGATATGAACGTTTGGTCCCGGTGGAAACCAAAGAACACATTTGGCTCCGCAGCTTGATTTTGTTTTCACAGTGGGTTTCCTCCATTTTCGGCGTATTTTCGGCGAATCAGTGCAACAGAGGACGAAAATTTCAAAAGTACGTGCAAAATTACTCCGCTGAGTTCACTCATACCTTGTGACTGGAATCATCTTTTTCACAAAAACCAATCACAATATGCATGAAAACCCAACGAAAACTGCTCGATGTTTCACTCTGTACAACTATTCCCTCTGCCCAAATATCTGCGCGAGTCTCATGTGGCGGACATTGCGTTTAATAAGATTGTGAATCCATACACAGTCTTAGATTAAACGGTGGGTGGCGCGAAAGAAAACTCGTGTCCCTGAGGTTGCTTGTTCAACTAATATCACCGACCTTTTCCGGCCGAAGACGCCGATAAGGTCAAGCTCTGCAAGCAGCAAATATACTCGCTGCTGGTACACAAGAAGTCAAGGTAAAATGCCGTACAATGCCCAAGTTTCACGGACGAATGGATGAGAGCATCAGACTCTATATTCATCAAGTTAACACCTTTTCAAGGCGAAGGATCTGAATCTCTAACGAGACCCCATAACACATGAGCGTTGTATCGCCCTAATCGTAGCCATCTTTCTTGGACTAGCTACCGCATGTGTCAAGACCGCTTGCGCACAACAAGAAGATCGCCCGAAACATTAATAGACCTAGAAGAACTTCGCGAAGAATTTGAACTAGAAGATTTACAAGACCGACTTCGCGACCAACTTTACGATTCGAAACTAGCCATTTGCGCAAACTTGATGGAATACATTGCAAAGTTCAGACGCATCTGTACCCAAGTCTGCAATACAGTATGACTGAACGTGACAAGGAGTCCTGGTTTCAGCGTGGACTGCGCGGTAGAATGCGAGAAGAAGTACAGTACCGCCGTTGCCCCAATGTGACCGCCGCCATCCAAGTCGCCCTTGAGTATGACCGCTTTAGCCTCAACAGCCGCCCAAAAGAGCATTCCTATCAAGACAGACGCTATAATCGCCCA
>NW_008580307.1:0-4087 GCF_000520115.1 Aphanomyces invadans
ACACAAACACGCGCCCATCTTCCCTCGCTAAATGTTTCAAGTTGAACCCTATTGCCCAAAGCAGGCACCCGCCAAATGGGCTTTTCACGATCCACTTCACGGGGCGTCCAAGCTTCAAGATTCTTGGGTCGTGAACCGTAGTGCCGCCAACACCTCCTGAATGCCGACGTCAGTGACGTTGTCCCGTATCGGCAGGATCACCCAGCCACCAGAGTCCTGGACCAATCGCCCCAGGATACCGACCAACGCTGCGTCCACCTCTTCGCAGAACCGGCCAAACGCATCGGAGCAGTCAAAAACGCACCGCGACAATCTTCCCCCTTGAAATCCGAAATTCCAGGTCGGACCAATCAGAGAATCCTGCGGTACAGACACGCGGCAATTCTTGTTCGTAGAGTATTGAACGAACGGCGCCTCTGCTTCTACGGATCAGTCGCCCCGTTCTGGGCCATGAACAGTGCCACCTCCATCATCCCGGTGACGCCCGACCTTGCATAGCCCGTCATGAACGGGGAACATACGGGACACAGTCGACGGTGCATGTTCGTTGAAAACGTGTTCCTGGGAAAAGTGTACCGCGCCTACGGTCGTGGTTGGTCCAACAGCGCCAAGATCACCAACGCATCGACCTAGACCTCGTCGCAAGGACCCACTCCCTTTTGCCCACCACACCTCCTGTTTGCCGTCCCATCACTGACAGCAAGCGCTAATGTGTGTCACCTTTCCCGTCCCAAAAGTGGACCCAAGTCACCCACCGTTAAAGCGCCTGTGCACCTAGTCAACCAGACATTGCAACCAACCCTCTCAAGTGGTTTCGATGGGGTGTAGTGATTTCGTGAGGCAAATAGTTCATGTACTTATGTGTGAAATACGCAGTTAAAATTGATCACACCGTTCCATTTAAACATTCCACTCCCCCTCACCACTTGCAGAAATTCCGTTTCCGAGTCGAAACCGATTTCACCACTCGTCAAAAACGTGCCCAAGACATAATTTACATTTTTCACTTAACTGCGAAGGCATGAATCGTTTTCTCATTCTCTCTCAATGAAATCAGGTCGCTTCCCATGGCTGTCGTCTACCCGCAAGGGAGAAAACCGAATGTGATAGGATCTTTTCTTCCACTGGCATGAGAGGGATTAGGCGATAATTTCCCGGCACCGCGCGATTCCTCTTCTTATAGAGGAGGGTGACCGTAGTGTGAAGCTGATGGAGAAGACTCGAGTTGGCAATTGAAGACGCGGACGAGTGTTTCGGCAAATGTGGACGATGCAAACAGAAAGAATTCCACCGGGAATCCGTCTGCGACTGGTGATCGATTCCGCTGCATACCCACCGACAAGTCACCAGAGCTTGGTCCTTGCATTGTGTCGGAAACGGGTTCCGGTATCTCCGTGACTTCCTTCGGGTTGGCTTTGGATTCTGGCCTCCTGTACAGAGTTCCTAGGGCGCAAGTTCTCGGGCAACCGCTCTACTCAAGAGTTCTGCTGTGTCGACTCGGAACGGTGTTAGTCCAGTTGAAGATTTTCGAGACCTTGGTGGGCATATTCGGCTGCTAATAAATTTTCAACCTTATCATCTCCAAGATACGAGACTTGGCATCGGAGAGCGTCTTCTGAGGTACGATTTTGTCTTGTGGTTGCTCCATCGGCTTATGCTCGACCGACTGTGGTCAATGCTTGGCGTATGTTCATGATTTCAATTACGGATTTCCGATAGTTGCTTGTAAAGTTGGGGTCTCGACCACTGATAATGACACTTGGCAGTCCGTGGTGCCCCACAACGTGATCAAAGAACAACTTGGCAGTTTCGGGAGCGTCAGCCGTCATGGTTGATGGAATGTACTTTGCCCGTTTCGATAACTTGTCCACGGCCACCAAAACTGCATCGCACGACTTAGACATAGGTAGAACTGGAATACAATCCGCTGAAATCGCGTGCCAACATTCTTAGGGACTTGAATCGGAATCATTATGTCATTCGCTCACAAATTACTTGTCTTGCATCGGCTGCATCTTTCGCAGGTTGCCACGTACAGCTTTACGTCTTTCATCATTGTATCCCAATAGAACCATTGGGCGACGCTTAGTGCGTCGTGTTCCGGGATGACCTGCGATACTAGAGTCATGTGCTTGGTAGAGGTTCTCTGCTCGAAGGTTGTCATCATTAGGGATACAAAGCTTCCCAAATTAGGTCTTTGAAAGGAGAAAGTAGAGTCCGTTTTTGACGTGAACTTGTCTTTTCGTGACTATTGTTTGAATAATGCATCGTTCTTGCATGCTTTGACGTTGCGGGTGGTTGTTGCTTCATCCATTTGAACAGTTGCGTTCGAAACTTGTTGCGTTCGGTTGATAGCATGTGGTTGGGGTAACAGTGACCTGTTTTCGTTATCACACTCCTCCCCAAAAAGGGCGATACTACCAGTTTCGACAGTTCCCGAGACGGCAAGTTTGAAAGGAGTGGGAACGGTTAAAAACTCTCCATACATGCGACGTGAAGCTGGCAATGGATAACATCATTGAGCTGCGCGGTGACCTCGTCGTCCGCAATTGTTACATTACTTTTGCGGTCTTTGCGGAGGATGGAAACTTGAACGTTGTCGACTTCCATGTCGACGTCTTGCTGTCGATGTTGGGGATGAAATCCAAGCGGCGCTGATCTTGACACTGGTAATGGCGTTGTTCTTGGTAGGAATCTTGGGCGATTGTTGCGTCTGTCTTGATGGCGATGGTCCTTCGGACGACTGTTGAGGCTAATGTTTTAAGCACGCTCATGATCAAGGGCGGCTTGATGGCGGTGGTTACATGGGGGCAACGGCGGTATTGTACTTCGTCTCGTGTTCGTGTGTCTCCACGGCGAAACCAGGACACTTTTTCTTCTGTCATATCGCAGACTTGGGTGCAGATGCGTCTAAACGTGGCAGGATATTCCATCTAGTATGCGCAATTGGCTTGTTTCAAATCGTAAAGATTCGGGCGATCGTCCTTCAAAGAAGTGTGCAATGACGTGGTGCCACCAGAGCGGGTCACGATGTTGTACGCACGCGGTCTTGATACTATGCGGCAGACTCAATGCCGTTCGGTGGGACGACGCCAGTATGGACTTGAAATCTGTGGACAGGGTGTGCACAGCAAACTTGTGGTTGAAGAATCTACGTAATAGGGTGGCAAATGGTACTGAGAAGTGCCACGTTACGCACATCCAACGGCTTAGGAGACGGAGGTGAGTTAGTGCAACAAGTGAGGCGGGCTCTTGTTTAGCAAACATCCGTCGCTGGGTACCGAGAGCGACATGGTGAGCCTTCGGGGCGACTTGAATGTGGTCAGCATCTCCGAACCGTAGTTGTTCCTTAAAGATCAAACCCAAGGCCCCAGGGCCCCGAGAACACGCGGTCTCGAAGGATGTCTCATGTCTCATGTCACGACGATAGAGTATCGAGTTGGGCGAACTCGGCTAGCTTATCATCCAGCGACATAGATGCGCGCGTGAGCGTGTGACAAAAAGATTTGGTTCTGTCCACATACGTGTTGGGGGGAGCATGCTCAGCGGGTCATGCATCCGCAGAAACGAGGGCGACGAGCGTGGAGTTGAATTCCACGTCGAATATTCTGTTTGGTGATACAACTACATGTTAGTAGCGCTTCTAACTTGTTTTCGGAGTGCAAGGGGCGCCATGGGACGACGTCTAGGTCCAAGCGTTGGGACCCTGACGCTGGTTGTACCAACCACGGCTGTAGACACGATATATTTTTCCCAGAATCACGATCTCTCGAACATGTGATTTTTGCGCACCAGGGCTGTGGTGGGTGGCTGGATTTTAAGAATAGGCAGAGCGTGTGCATTTGATCGCACGGACGTCACCAATGTTGCGGGTGTGGTGACCAGTGTCCATCTGCACGTGGTGGAGGCCGTATAGCGTCAGGATCGAGGCGAGCTGTTCCATCGTGGGTATGTGCATCCTGACGTGAGATTGAGTGCTAAGGCGATCCGGGTGGCGGCGCATTTCGCGCACGAAGTCTCACATCTTGGAGGTAGGTGGGGTGTCCGTGGTCGAAAAAGAAGACGGAGCAGTTGAATGCTCCGAGCT
>NW_008580307.1:4187-6566 GCF_000520115.1 Aphanomyces invadans
TTGGAGGTAGGTGGGGTGTCCGTGGTCGAAAAAGAAGACGGAGCAGTTGAATGCTCCGAGCTATTTGTGTCCGGTGATAACGCAGATGCGATTGCCATCAATAGAGCTGTCGGGGCACCTTTGGGCTCCTGAGGGTCGCCGCGGCGAGCAAGGCGAGAGGTTGAAGCGCGCGTCACGCGGGGCGCGGAACCGGGGTGCGTGGCTGCCGTAACCGGAGCTGAAGCTGCGATTATTGGGTGAAAGTGGTGACGTCGGAGGGGTAGTCAATTAATTTGAACGTGAAGTGTGCACTTGTTCGCAGATAGAGGGAAGGACGGAAATCCTTCCCCCGTGGTACTAGAGAAATATCTTGATATTTGTATATGGCAATAATATTTCGATGTTGGCTTTGCAGGAAGTTTTATTGCATTGACCTTTTTAGCTGACGAGGATTGCGTTGTTATTCATCAAAGATTTGAAATTTCGACATCAATGAATGCTCGCAACCAAGTTGTTGCGACCAAGTTAAAAGTAGTACAAGTGTATTTCACAACTAGTTAATACTTCGTGTAAACCAAATCGTCACTTTGATATAGCCTTTGTAGACGAGAATCGATAACCCCACAAGGCACTTCTTCATCATCGGCAATCATTCACTGTAGCAAGGTTTCAGCCTCATCTCGGCTGCAGGCACCACAAATATCTCGCGGAGCCACTTGCTGGTAGTTCAGCTTGCTCTTCAGATGGCCCCGCGTCCAAAGAGTGAAACGACCAATCCTGTGTCCCGTACAATTATATATTATTTTGTATTTTGTCTTGATGTAAGTATTTATTCTCTTAATATTTGTTCGGTTTCTTCCTGAGCTAGTCATACAGTAGATCGCACATCCAGTTATTGAAGAATTGCCAATTAGTGAATCCTATTGAAAAGACTAACTGCATTTGTGATTGTACACGCGTTTGTGCAGATTCATTTGGGCCTGCCAGGATTGACCACATTTTCCAAAGACGTGGCAGTTATTTGAATCAGCATGTATATTCCAAAAGATCAAAGGATTTCAGAAAAGACACACAATTCAAGTGAAAATGCAATCTCTTCTTCAACCATGTTTATACTACCTACTCGGAGCTGCCGATGTCGTTGATACCTGTTTTGAGACGAAGGCGGCGTTTGCTGCGGTACTTTGACTGGGTCAGCTTTCGTTTTCGCGAAATGTCATCAGCAATATATCCTGGGTCCTGACTCTGAATCGACTGCACACGCCTATTTGGTACTGTAAAGTGATAACTGCGCCGCTGTTCTAGTGCTGGCAATAGTACAAGACCACCATGAAATTGATATGATACTGGACTTCAGGAGCATGTCAATGTTAACGAAGTTGTGCCATTATGAGATGTGTAAGATTTGGACAAAAGCTACAGTGCAGAGGTTTTTCTGCTGGCAAACCGATGTTACACGCCATCACGAGAGCAGTTAGTACATTTTGTGGGAGCAGTCTACTGGCTTTCTGATCGTTTGCGCGAAATTGACGTTCATTGTTGTTCAAAACAACACACCAGACATGTCTCTTGTTGTGAGTCCTGTGGAGTGCCCATGGCGTCACATGAAGAAGGATGCTCTCATTGCAGACTTTGCATCGTATAATGTCGAGTTTGACGCCTCGTCTTACGAAAGCAGTTGAATTACCGACTCGGTGAGAGGTTCACCATGATCCTTGGTCAATTCTCTTGAATGAGACACACAAAAAATTCAATAAAAGTTTTGCAGCGTTTATGTTGTTTAGGAGTGAAAACAAAAATCAAGACTTTTCAATATGTGCATACTTTCATCAAGTGAAAAAGTACCTGGCAATTTTTGTGGAATGGAGTAGTAAGTATACCAGAGTTTGGTCAAGTACCACGACTACTACCTCCGTCCGGAAATAAATCAAACATTCCAAAAAGTTGAAGTCCGGAAATAAATACTACAATGACATCCAATACAAAATCCAACGTGTTAAAACTTGTTGTCCAATCCCAAACTCTCCAGCAGAGTACACAATTCGGCCATTTCTAAGTCTTCCTTGACTTCCTCAGCCAAGTCTTCCAGGCGCTTGTCGAAGTCTTCTTCGCCCAAAGAGATGCAACCCGCATTATACACATCTCGTTCCACTTCAATGCTGTCAGGTAGCCTTCCAATCGAAAGTAGACTACTCTTCCCAACATGGGGGATCTTGTAGTTGTTATCGCCATTGCAACGAATCACCTCCTTGAGGCAAGACTGGAGGGTGACAAAGTTTGCGTTGAGGGTTTCCATACGAACTTCGTCCCAAGCAAGCTTCGTGGCATTCACAATGTCTTCGACCGTGCGGCAGTGATGTCTTTCTTGCAACGTTTGGATAGCACGGAAAAATCCCAAGT
>NW_008580307.1:15171-15802 GCF_000520115.1 Aphanomyces invadans
AACTCCGCGAGATCGAACGCAACAGCTGCGTCACTAAGCACACCTGTGGAGTCAAATGTGGCTCGTGCGGACGCTGTCTTGGCGTCGAGGAGTTTAAACTCTTCCAGAAGCGAGTCTATCGACATCTCAATCCGAGTGACCGAGTTCGCGACAGATTTCGTGCCACCAACGTAGGTATTCGGTTGAGCGACCGCTGGCGCGTCGGGCGCAGGGAGAATGGATGGAAAGTTCATAACGGCGTCACTAGCCTTGTTCGTTGATTGGGCTGGTGCGACCACAATGTGCTTCCGCAGGGCATCGAACATAATCGGAGACGTCCATGGCCGAGCTGAGGCGGCAGCGCCAGAGGTAAGTAGACGGTTGGACTGGCAGGGAACGTATGTCCAAGGGGTAGGTTAGGGAGATTGTACGCACTTGCGCTTGCTGGTGCCAGTGGAACGTGCCTTTTGGGGGGATACGGTAGTGGAGGGTTTTACGATGCGTTTCTCCTTGGCAGCAATAGAGAGATTCTGCAAACGTCTGTTCCCGTTCCCGTTTTGTGCCAAAAGCGGAAGTTGACCTTCCAGACTTGTGGATTGGGAACAGAACCTGTCAGAGCTGATGACGAATCCGTGAGATGTGCCTTCGGACC
>NW_008580308.1:0-6283 GCF_000520115.1 Aphanomyces invadans
GATCTCTGACGATTCGAAGTAATTTGACCGATGATACGCTGTACGCATAAGGTTTTTGTCCAGGAAGATGTAGTCGAGACGATTCTTCCCTTTTGGAGACGAATAGACGCGTGCCGTTGGATGGTGGAGGCGCCACGCATCAACCACTCCCAATGTCTCAAGCCACTGACAGAGTTGCAAACGACCAGCATAATGACTTGATGAAAGCGGGTTCACCGAGTCCAGGAGTCTATCAAGTGGCAGGTTAAAATCACCCATGACGATGTGTTGAGCGTTGGCAGGGAAATCTCGAGGCAAGGCTTCAAAGAAGACTTCACGTTCTTGATCTCGAACAGGCGCGTAAAGGTTGTGAAAGAAGACAGGAGTGTCCTCCCACCACGTGTGGACGACCATGTACTTGTTGGGAATGTCCATAGCAGTGTTGTGCACCAGGCGCTCGAAACCAGGCGTGTCCTTGTGGAACAACATCATGACACCACTACTGCGGTGTTGCTCGGACGAATCTTGAGTATGGCGATGGTCATTGGTAGCCAAGAAGTAGTTTCCCATTCCAAGTGCGTGATCCAAGTGGAAGCGGAAGGTTTGATACTGGAACCGGTGAGCGATCTTGGTTTCTTGAAGGGCCGCGACATTGTGACGTTTCAACAAACCACACGTCAATCGATGACCGTTGTCCTTGAGACCATTGATGTTGGCTGACAGGAGTTGTAACTCTTGGGTGTCGGAGCCAGGAAAAATGCTTCGATGCACCGCAGTGGGGACATGAGATCTTCTTTGGGGTGATAGTTGGGAGCTTGGTTGGGTCGTATAAGGAGCAATCACGGGGAACTTAGTTAGTAATGGAGTGTCAAACCCAACCGCAGTTGACAGTGGGGTTTGTCATCGATCATGTTGCTCTTGAACATAGCTGATCGCTGCTCCGAATACCGGAAGTCTAGTTGCCGGAGTTGTTCAAGCGTCGAGACCATTCGACTTGGGAGTGTCTTGGCTAAGTTGTCCAGCACGACTGGGCCAAAACTTGAGTGCAATACGTTCCACAAAGTGTCTGCAGAAAATTGTCGAGAGCCACATGATGTAGGTAGCGCTACGACTGGGCGCTCGGTGATACTAATCAACCATGCATCGCGATCGAGCAGCTCTTTTGCTTGTACTGAAAGCCACAGTTCGAGAGCAGACAGAGCGTGTTCGATATCGAGGAAGGAGAGGCCCTCCGGGAGAGGTAACGTTTCCGCAAAATCCGCATTGTTGGGAAATTCGACAAGACAAGCAACGGTAGGGTCAATGCCAAAGACATGCTTGAAACCGTCCGCGAAAGATTGTGCGACAGGGGCAGTCGTTGCGCTTATCCAGCGATGCCACGTATGTAGCCGTACAAGGCTTTCAAATACGGCCGGGTTCTTGTTGTTGAGTTCGGCGAGGTAAAAATTGGCCATGAGCGCGTTTGTCGACGCCCACTGCCACAGTTCATCGATTTTTGCCTCTTGAATCCATGCGTCGACCGGCGCCATGGGTTGTGAGGCAACGTGTTGTTCGTGTTGGGTGACGTGGTTCAAGAGTTCGTCCCCCTGAACAACATGTTGCACCAAGATATCGACAATCTCCTTGAGAGAGAGGTTGTCTGGGTGCCAATCGAGACGCCCGTCTTTGGCTTGTGTACGCTTTATGGAAGAGGAGAGGTCCTTTGTGGTCAATTCAGGGATGTTGCCAATTGTTAATCGATACACTTGGCAACTTGGAACACTGAATTGTACCAATGATGTGTTGACTTGTACGTCTCGCAGGTGTTCAAACAAGTTGTCTGTGACCCAGGTCTTGACCAGGTCGTCTTTTTTGCGCTTGGCAGCCTTCTTCGGTTTTTCGAAAGTCGCGTTTTTAGCCGTGGTAGGGATGACAAATGGTGGTTGTTGGTCCAGTGAGGTTTCCATGTCGTCTTCTTGTAGTGGAGACTGAGCTTGGAACTCACTATTTGACCCACCAGGTTGGATTTCACACAGGTCGATGACTTTGCCTTGCTTGGGTCGCTTGGCTTCAGGCAGAGATCCATCAACGGGACGTTCAGTTGAGCGTTCAGTTGTCCTTTCGATCCAATCCAAGTCCAGACAATGTGCCGAACGGTGATTTTCGCGTTGCACAGAGGACTTGACGTACTCCTTTGCAAAGACCGCATAGTACACGTCGTCCATCTTGAGTTGGTCGACTGGGTGGCCATTGAGTTTGAGCGGGGAAGGTACCTCGTTTTGTCGGAAATAGACGCGCCATATATTCCCATGGCATTCACCTCCTTGAACAGCGGTTTTGTAGCCTTGGAATATCGGACTTGTCTTGTATCTTCGGAGCAAACGGATCAACTTCTTGGAGTCGAAATTGGCTCGGACCCCAATGATGTCAATAAAGTAATGATCGTGGATCGAAAAGGATGGGTAACATTGACCGCGCTGACTTTGTTGTCTTGGTGCCGCAATAGGATAAACAGTACCAAGAATGGTAATAGTCTGGCCAACCATGGCGGTCTTCGTTTCTTCACTTGCAACGTGAATGACAAGGTCTCCACCACGGGCCTTGTTCACTTGGACGAAATCAGACAGCAAAGCCTTCCACGGAGCAGAATCATTCTCCGAGAAAATCGACGAGATGATTTTGTCGTTGGAGTGTTGGGTGAGTGCAAAACCAGTCGTGACCCAGAAGTGGGCCACAGCTTGCTTCTGCTTGTAGGGAATGGCAGCTTGCATGGCTTCAAACATGGCGTCGTCGGTACAGTTTTCGTCGTCCGCCATTTCGATCAGCTTGAGGAGTTGTTCGCGTGAGGGTCGAGTAAACACCATTTGAACTTTCTGCTTGCCGTTCGCAGCTTTGGCATTCTTCACGGCTTCAGCAAAGCTCATGTAGGGTGTCGTGGGCGGTGCCGAGTTGTTCGTAGCATCTTCAGGTGGACTTGGTTGTTGTTGGGAGTCGATAGATGTAGTCGTCGGATTGGTCTGCGGTTGGACATTCGCAGACCCTTGTGAATCGCATTCGGTTTCGCCTTGGGTTGGAGCTGATGCTTTGGCGACCGCCTCGATGGAAGGAGCCTCACTGGTGCCAACCCCAACGAAGGCATGGAGGGTGATGTCCACCAGGCTTTGCCGATGAACTAGTCCCTCTCCAGACGAGTCTTCCTCCACGAGACGACCGGGTTGATCGCGGTTGGTGGTATGGTGGATGTCTTGATGAGTGAAAGCGTCTTGGCTACTAATGGAGGACGCCCTTAAGCCGCCGCTGAGATCAACGACGGCTATTTGACCATCGCCAGTAGCAGGTCCCTCGATAGCTTCGGCATGGTGAATTGACAAAAGAGGCTCTTCTTGGATACGATCCTCATCCACCATCACCACAGCAGACTGATCCAAAAGGTTCTTGGGGCTTCGAGGCAAGAAGTCGTCGCAGAATTGAGACGGGCGTTTGCTTGCCCTCTCATCTCTTGCATCTTCCAGAACATTCTCGATAGTTCCAGGCAGGCCAACCTGGGACTGAGTCCAATTGTTCCTGGGGCTTCGAGGCAAGAAGTCGTCGCAGAATTGAGTCGGGCGTTTGCTTGCCAGCTCATCTCTTGCAACTTCGAGAATATTCTCTGGATTTCCTGGCAAGTTTTGGGTCGAAAAAGGTTGAGGACCTTCACTCCCAGGGCCGCTTCGAGAACCTTCCAGAGTGTACGCTGGGTCTTCTGGCAAGATGGAGCGACGGGGCGGGTCAGATCTTGCTTGGCGCACGTGGGGCGATACGCGAGGGATCGGTGAGAACATGCGAGAGGAGCTTGTTGTTCGGGAGCGTTGAGATTGAGGTAAAGGGGCGTGGCCAGAGGCAGAACGACCACCAGAGCGTTGAGCGCTCGGAGCATTTGCCTCGGCGATTGGTGGCGCCACATGGACTTGTTCATCCATGTCGACATCAATGACATGTTCTTGACTGGACGGGCCCGAGTTGACTACCGTCGAATTGACGGTGCCTTGGGCGGACCTAAGGGGCAGCGGAGCGGGGTTTTTCGTGGCGAGTAGCGCGGGTAGCAACCATGTTGACAGAGTGAGAGTACAGTGGTACTGCGAGGTTGCTGGCAAATTGGAAACTTCCTCTATAGCTCACTGTACAACGGGGTGTATTTGACTTTTAACCCTACAATTCTATAACCTGCTAAGGCTAATAGTTGCTGTACAGAATGGTGTCAGTGAGACCATAAATAGTGTGAGGTCACCTGAAAGGGCGTCGTTCAGTCAAAGGATTGACCGAAAAGTGCTTTGGGTATTTTGACCAGAAGGCTTGGTAGTTGGGGTGCTGACCAAGCCGGTGCAAGATGGTGCGAAGGCGGTCTCGTTCGTCATCATCGGTCGACGGGAGGGACAGGTGACGGCGGACTTGGGAGGACCATTGGAGTAGGGTCAGCTCCACCATCGCAGGGACGTGAGAAGCATGGGCGTTTTCGTATTTCACCTTGTTGCGGTGAATCCACAATCGCCGAATGACGCCACCGGTGAGCATAATCCAAAGCGCCATGAGTTCGTCCTGGGCATAACACCATGCAGGGCGCGGCTTCAATGTTTCTACGTTTAGAATGTTGATCCATTCAAAACGCATACCAAACTGTTGCCAGGGGTCCGCCAACGCCTGCCAGACGGGGTGAACACGTGGACAGGTACGTAGAGCATGTTGGACAGTTTCCACAGCAACGCACCCCTGGTGGGGGCACTGTACGCAGGATGGATCGGTTGACTGCATGTGGTAGAAACAGTAGCCGACGGGTAGTACTCGGTACTGAGCTCGGTTCCACACGTCCGCTTGGAGCGGTGGAGCCACAGCCATTAAACGTCTGAAGACCTTCAGGTACTTCTGTACGTTATCAAGCGTACCATGCGTGCGAAGCATGGGGTGGTCGCGGGTCGGTTTGGGTGGGTTAAAACAAATCCAGCGGATTTGTTTGGGTTGCCAATCTCGAATTTCGACAAGAGTGTCCTTGTAGCGTGCACAAAATGGCAGCCGCCAAGGGGCACCGAGATCGACTGGGTGACCCCAGGCGGTACCGGCCGCCTGGAAGACCTGGCGGGCGATGGTGGTAAGTCGGCGGTACACCGGCATCAGTGAGTAGGGTACAGGACCATCATACTCTAACCTATGGACCGCAGGCGCAACGATATCGTCGAACTCGTCCACCGTCGGCCACATTCCTGCCGGTGTGAGGAAGTCCCTCAGGCAATGGAACCCCGATCGCATCATATGGTGATACCACTCCTTTCCTTTGTGTCGGAAGGATGTCAGAAGTGTGACGTGTGGGCCGTTGGCGTGAAGGGGTATGCGGAACACTGGGTTGGTTTGCCGCCAGACCGGCATCTCGAACAATTGTTCCAACGTGGGTTGAGACTGACAGATTTTGTCTGCAGGGAGGCGGCGCCATGTTTTCCACACGTCGTTCCAGAGTGGAGATACAAAAGCGAGACGATTGGCAGCACTCCGAGAGTTGGGTCGGAAGTGGAGGAAGTCGAACCGGTGAGGTCGGTTGCCTGGCTTCAGTGCTGCATCGAACATTTCATGCGCCAGACAAGCCCACTGATTGTCTGTTTCAGTAGGGGACCGAAGCAGTAGACGCAAGCGGGTGAGTCGTTGCGTTGCGATGATAGATGCAATGTGAGGTACTCGCCATCCTACGGAACGATCGTACTGATGTGCCGCTTGCATCAGAGAGACCGTCTTTTTGGTAGGGTCTGCCGTCCGGTTCTGGATGAACTTGTTCACCAGAGATTGCCAGGACGCTGCTTGCTTAGGAGACACGACGACAACCGCCGTGAAATGCCACAGGGTTGGCAAGATGACAGTCTGGGCTAACAGACGTCGCCCTTGGATCGTGCGTGCTCGGCAACACCAGGTACGAAAGGTCTCATAGAGCCTGTCGGTCAATCGATTGACCTGGTACTCTGGAGGCAGTCGATGTCCCAACAAGATGCCAAGGTATCGAATCGGACGCCCCGACGCCGCAAAGGACAGACCTGGTACGAACGGTATCGGCTGGTTTGAGTTTAGAACCAGGATTTCCGTTTTGTCGATGTTGAGTTTGGCGCCTGACACTGCGCAATACTGGTTGACCAGTTCTAGTTGCTCTTGGAGATGAGCAATGCGGCCAGCCAGCAAGGTCGTGTCGTCTGCAAACAGCAGAGTAGTGGCGGTGTGCTCGTGGGTAAGCTCTATCCCGTACTCCTCGTGGTCGTGGAGTAGTTGGTTCAGTGGTTCCAGGGTCAGCACGAACAGCAGCGACGACAGAGGG
>NW_008580309.1:0-6298 GCF_000520115.1 Aphanomyces invadans
CTCTCCATCATCCTTTAAAGAGAGAAGAATGTTTTTAACACCGTGTCCACAGGCAATTCATAAAACGAGGTTTCCACCAACTATGCCCTCGGCTTTTGGAGCACGGACAACGTTCGTCCCGATCGAGCCACATTTTTACTGATGTCACATCGCAAATCCGAGATATACATCTACATTTATATATATATATTGACATCGATGAAAATGGTTCTAATAAAAGATAAGTGTGTACTATTTTAGGTACTTCTGAACGTATTTAGAAGCAAGAAATTGAAAATGCGATTCGACAAATGCCTCAGGCGTCCCGGCAGACACTGAGAGCTCAACCTCATGCGAGTTTAGACTTAGGATTCGTTGACTCTGTTCAAGTCACAGTATCAGAAGTGCACTCCACAAGCCGAGGGCATAGTTGGTGGAAACCTCGTTTTATGAATTGCCTGTGGACACGGTGTTAAAAACATTCTTCTCTCTTTAAAGGATGATGGAGAGTGCATCAAAATAAACGGTGTCATTGACTATAAGCCGAAGAAGGATGCCATGATAATGGACTTCACGGCCTTCAATGTGGAGTGCGATGACTATAACTACGAGTATGCCTTAATGCGTTAGAACTTTCGACATGGAGAAGAGGCATATATGGAAGCACTTTAGAATACCAAAGAACTAGGAGTTTTGGGCAATTGAATAAAAATACATTATACTTTTGGCCTAAATTATTCGTTTCTGCAGTGACATATAAATATTAAGTTGTTTCTGGATCGAATCCCATAATTTAATCAAGTCAAATTGAAGGCAGCAGCTATTTCGGGCCAAACTACTTAGTATTTCGAAAAATACATTACACGACGCGGGACTCGAACCCGCAACCCCCAGATTCGAAGTCTGATACGCTATCCATTGCGCCAGCCGTGCTTGTGTCGATGTCAGAAGATGTTACAGAATAGTGAAAATTGTCAACTGGTGTTGCGAGTACACACCATCCACATTCTATGAGTCATGTTAAGCGATACTGCATTGCTGTTCCCTTTGATATCAATTGGTGCAGCAAGAATATTGGTCAAATTTAGAATCGCTATTAACAGTAAGTCGATACATTATGACATTTGTTGCTTGAATTCCAAAAGCCATGGCACAACCGGGTGGAATCAAACATACTTGGCTCCTCAAGCATGTTATGACGATGTACGACTCATCCACAGACTGACGAAAGTATGAAGTTCACAACGCCGAAGGAGATTTTGAGTGCAAGTATTAAACCTTTCTCACCGATTTCGGGATAAGAATTACCCACAGTAGCATCGTACATGACAAGGGGGGTGTTTTCAATGGTATTGTGTACGGTATTCAAAGATGCACCAAGGGACAAAACGTTATCATTTGTACGTCAGCACTACTATAATATCAAACTCGTCATAGTAGCTCAGGTGAAGACACACTTGTGACTTGACTCACTCACGACCAACTTCCCAATTACCATACGTCGAATACGTGTGACATGCTGTAGGTAGTTGCATATTCAAAATCATTGACGTGAATACCAACAGCCTCATTCGTAGCACACGATGTATTCATCGAATTTTACAATCCGAAAACAATGGCAAAGAAACTCGTCTGGGGTGCTACGAAATTCGATTCAACGGAGCTAAAAGGATTAAAACTATTACACGACGCGGGACTCGAACCCGCAACCCCCAGATTCGAAGTCTGATACGCTATCCATTGCGCCAGCCGTGCACGGTGTCCTGAACGAGATGAACGTCGGTCCGTCCTTTCTGCGGTGGGTTCGGCTCCTCCATGCCTCTCCTGTGGCACAGCTGATCTTCAATGGCTCCCTTGGACCCGACATCCAGCCCACACGCGGTGTGAAGCAGGGCCGTCCGCTGTCCTGCCTGCTGTTTGTGCTCTACATTGAGCCACTGGGAGACCTACTTCGGCAACAGCCACATCTTGGCATCCCCCTCCCCAACGGCGATGTCACTACGAGCATCTTCTTCGCAGACGACTCCACCCTTCTCTCTCGGGACCTTTCATCGGCGGTCGCACAAATGGCCATTGTGGAGGAGTTTTGTGCTGTGTCTGGTGCCCGCCTCAACCAAGCCAAGTGCATGACGCTTGTCCTGAATGGGCACCTCGATCCTGGGGACATCGACGACGGGGGTCTCCTCAATGTTCTGGCGACCCAAGTTCCAGTCAAATACCAGGGCATCTACCTGGGCCACCGACTGTCACACGACCACCAAATTACCATGGTCAACGACCGTTTTCTGGCGTGCTTCCGAGCACGAACCACCCAAGGTCGTCGCCTCCTCGTCCACACGGTCATGCTATCTCTGTTGTGGCATGTTACCGCCGTGACCCCGGTCCCTATCGCTATGGTGCAATCCTGGCAGTCGATGCTAAATCGGTACATCTTCGGTCGCAAGGTACTGCCCACCGACCGCTACCGCCCTCTCCTTCCACAAACATGGCAGTACGAACATCGTCTGGGACTTGGTTTGCCCCATGTCGCTACGAGATTACGGGTACAACGTCTGTTGCTGCTTCAACGCCTCGTAAAGGGTTCGACCAGCCACTCCGTGCCATGGCAGCCGCTGGTATTGCGCCAGTTTGCCCGGACCATGGGGAAGCTATACCGTACAGCCCATCCGCTCGACTTTCTACTCTACCACCCCCACCACCGGTCCAAGTGGCTGATGCTCTGGGAGCTGCACCCGTTGTGGGTGGACGTGTGGTCGCAGTGGGCAGCAACTCCGATGACTCAACGCATCCAACTCCCACTCACGCTGGCAGTGTCGCTGCACCTACCAATGTGGCTGACCACGTTCGCCCCCACACTTTCGGCGGATGGAAAGTGTGCTGCCAACCTTGTGAACTCACCTGCAACTCGTTGTTGGTGTCTATACGGGGTCAGTAACGGGCTACACTGCCTCGACTCCATGCTAACCGAGGACCGAAAATGGCCATCGAGGTCTGACTTCTTTACCCGCATGTCGAATGGGAACCCACACGCCCCTGTCGAACTGGCACCCAATGGCACCATGAGATGGGCGACCGTCCACTGTTGGGGGATGATATACAACCACCTCAAGCGTATCTACGACAATCTCGTACACTCCTTCCGCAGCACCCCACCCGACGCGCCACCACCTCCGGCGCCCCTGCATCCATTTCGGGCACTCGTCAAGGATGCTATGCAACCTTTTGAACTATGGCCCCGGTCATTTGTGGTGGCCTTGGCGTACCACTTCCGCGGGCGCGTGGTACGCCATCCCATGGGTACTCCAGCCCGGGACGACCCAGCTACCCTGTGCAGTTACGTCCAACGTGTCCGACGGACCTGTCGCCTGCCACCACCAATCCAAGGTGATGTCTGGCTTCGGCTGCTGTTCTACATGCTGCCTGCCAACAGCCGTTTCTCCTACTTGCAGACTACCCAACCCGACGCCATATATTGCACGTACGGATGTGGTTCCGTTGAGATGCAGTCCCACGCCTTTCGCGCGTGCAGTGCAGTCCACCCAATTTGGACCTTTCATGGCACAGCCTGGCGCTGTTTTGGGGTCAACTTCTCGAGGGCATCAATTTCCGACATGGATCACTTTGCGGTCAGTTCTCGGTGCGTCCCACAAAAGGAAGCGTTGCACGTTTTGTGGACCCTGTTGACTGCTGCTACGCTCCACCTCGTCTGGGCTCAGCGCAACTTGGTGAAGTATGAAGCCCCGACCTCCAATCCCACCCGGCGCGTGGCGGCAGCTCATGTTCCTCGGGTGGATGACGTCCGTGCGCCGGTGGCTACGGCTCCAGCCCCCCACTGCGTGACGCGCCTCACAGTGATCCAGTCCCCGCACAGGTTGCGCCGCCAGTCCGGCTACAGTGCGCTCTGGACACAGTACCCCCACTGCCTCCAACTCCAACCGTCGCCCCTCACCGCCTAAACACCCCACACTCGTGCGCGTCGTTTCCTCCTGCCACCACCTGCGGCAAATGTCGCCCTCTTTACTGACAAACAGCAAACCACAGTGATCCAACGTTCCACAGCATATAGCTTTGGCAGCTTGGAAATGGGATGAGCCTTTCAGGCAACATTAGTATTGGTAGTCGTAACTATTAATGCACTCCCCTTTGACACTGCGCCAGCCGTGCATGCTATATACATTCTTTGGCAAGACTTTACCGACAGGGACTTTTGACAATCAAAATTTTACACCCTGGAAATGGTATCTTCTTCTTATTATAATTAAAAACCTTAAAAAATAATTTTTCTGGGACAACAAAGCAGATAGGTATCCTTTCAGGTGGACTCGAAGAATAGATTATCTGGATTGCTCTCTATACCCCTGCAATTACAGCCAAGGGCAAGAGGAGATCCCCCGTCACCTTGACCAAAGCATCAATTTCCTGGACAGTTTTGCAAACGAGAGCTTCCCGGTTGGTGAGGAATTAACAGCCGTGCCAATACGGAGTGGGACAGCACACTCTAACTTCTTTCCTAAATTCAGTAGTTATTGGGTCAACGTTGCCTCCTCTTCGTTGAGGATTTTGACAACCCCCGACTCAAACGACTGGTGGCGAACGGTTTTTGCATCAGCATCGAGACGATTGATCATTGCAGCGTGGTCTTTCAACAACGTGTCAAAGAGAACTCGCACACCAGCAAGGGACAAATCGTCGAACTGCAAGGTACTTGTCACTGAGCTGAGATCTTGAAGTTCCTCCACCTCGGAGTCGGTTTCTGATGTCGAGGGCTGAGCAATAAATTCAAAAAGCATTGATCGTTATTTGGTACAAAAGTTTGTCGAATTCACAATAGCGCGGCAACATGTGCAGAGTGCAAACCACGTGTTTTGTTGCATGTAATGGATAACTGCGGTGTAAACTTCCTGAGGTTACCAGCAGACACCAAGTCCTTCAATTTTAGCATACTTTTGTGGACCAAAGGAAGTTTCTCTCGTATTGCCTAAAGAGATCTTGCACAGCCAAATTGAAGCAGTTTCGAACGCAACCAATGAGGGGGACACCACAGCGCGACGAAAAGGCAATGTTTGTACTGCAGGTATTTCCCACCAATGCCTCCAGGTTTTTTCAACTCTTTCCAAGATGATCCGAAAGATGTGTGACGTACTGTAAATGGTCGTCGGCCCCGAACCTTGCCTCATCGTTCATTGGTGTAAATGAGAGTAGGACAATTTTGTAGCCAATTGAATAGTCCGAAGGAAAGCTTGCAAACACTTCAACATAGTGGGTTGAACCTGTTGACCATCCATCAAATGCAGAGGCAAAGTGGAGAGGCAGTTGGGCTGACGCGTTGGACTCAAAAGTGGTACCCAGCAAGTGCATGTACCATAGCAATGCCTTTGCGCTGATTAGAACCATGAATTGCCGTGTTGACTGGTCTTCTCAAATTGTGACAGCAACGACTGGCAGGTCCTTGTGACCCATCCATGCAGATTACGAGCAATCCTTGGCTCAAAGGTATCCAAAATGGACCTTTGGCCAGAGGAGGTCAGCGCGGCGTACTTAGGATCCTCGCGTACAATGTGGGATGCCATATTGCTGTATCCTATGTCGCTTTGCTTGCGTTTGGCACCGCATCTGCAGGTTCACCCGCCGTATTTCCTCATGTCTTTGGAGAAAAACGTAATGACAAGGGCCATGCCTTGTAGCATAGATGTTGCTGTCGTGGTTGCCATCGTGTTTGAAATGTTATCATGTTGCGTGGCTTACCCATAAGGAACTCACCCCCATTGAAGTCAGCAGCCATTGAATCTACAAGGCAAGTTCAGAACCAGACACCACTCACATTAGACTACTCGACGAATGATTGAGTTACTCCTTGATATCGATCTACTTTCGAAAGACACTCAGTGGAAGTGCAAAATAGTTATGGTTTGGGTGTGAGGTGAAGCATTTCCGAGATGACAGTGTGATCAACCAAGGTACAATTTAACTTGGTTTGGATATGGTGATTTTGTTTAAGAGTACGCAGTATACGAGTGACAACGTAAATGATGAATTTAGTGTCAATCATCTAATCAAAAATACCGCTTTCGTCTGCACTATCGAAAAACTCAACATCAGAGCCAAACTGTGTACCATCCCCAGTCGGAAAAAGGCTGCTTAAGCGATGTTTGCGTTTTTCACGCGACTTGTTCACTGAACCAATACGCCGGATTTTTCTTTTTTCCGATGAGGAAAAGAGACCGTTGACATATCTGTAGTAGTCGTGTCGATCATCATCTCAATGGCATAAAACGAATATGCACATTTGTGAATGCAACACACGTCTGAAAAATGAGAT
>NW_008580309.1:7659-8440 GCF_000520115.1 Aphanomyces invadans
TTCTCGACAAAGCTCCCAGCCGGTGCGTGCGTGGGCTGGAAGGTCACGTCGACGGCGTACAAGGCCGATGGGAAATTCGCGAAGCGCGAGCCCGATCGTTCGAGGTGGCGCATGGTGAATTTGGCGGCAGGGCTGTCGATGTACTTTGCCTTTAGATGCGGATGGAGTGCCATCAGGAACGTTATCATGCGTTTCGAGAAGGTAGCCGACTTCTCGTCGAAAGCGACGGCAACGATGTCCCAAGTTCCACAATGTTTGAGGCTGGTGAGTGCCATGAACAGCATGTCGCGTCCCGATATCTCGCATTTACGGCCAGAGCCGACGTTCCAATGCTGATTGATGATTGATTGTAGGTCGTGCCACAGTAAGTTGGACTCGTTGAGGCTGAAGTTGGTCATTTGGTGAATCACTGCTGGTCACGTGTCTGGACGAACGCGTCAACGATCGGAGAAGGAGTGTCGTCGTCATTGTCGTTTTCGCGAAGGGTTGGCGAGTGTCGCTGGCGCTTGGTCTCACGTCTGGCATGGAGGCTGTTGAGCACGTCGACAGCCTGTGCAATGTTGCGCGAGCGGAGCGAGCGTGTATTTGCGGAAGCAAGGGGTGGGGTGGGTGTCATAGCGAGCGAGCGAAAGATGAAAATATGACTTGTATAAAGGGGTCGTTTGGAGCGTTTTGGCGCCTTTGACTTTGGCACCGCATCTGCAGGTTCACCCGCCGTATTTCCTCATGTCTTTGGAGAAAAACGTAATGACAAGGGCCATGCCTTGTAGCATAGATGTTG
>NW_008580310.1:0-4039 GCF_000520115.1 Aphanomyces invadans
AACGAGGATATCTGTCCCCAAAGGTATTGACACCATACTTGCAGTCAATAGTGATGCCCTCCACGAGAATTCACAGCTTTCATGTTGAAGCTGTTTTTGAATTGACAGTGGTCGAACGCATCGACCGACCTTTTTTAAATTTGCGTGTTTATAGATGAAATTTTTCATAAAAAAATGTTGTTCTGCTCCGCGTATTCTTCTGAATACAATGGACTTGATCATCATTCCTTCAAACTGAATACTCTTTATGAATAACCTTGACGGAGTTTATTAGTTTGCCATCTGATAATTCATGTTTCATTTTATTTGTCAGCTTTAGGATTATGGATGCATGGTTTGCATGATTATTCACCCGTTATTCTTCAACAAGCCCGCAATGCCTGGACTCGCCACTCTACGGCGAGATCACAAGCTTCGTCGATAGTGAGCGAACGCGCAGTTTATCGAGAGACGAACGTCTATTGATACTTCGCATGCATGCACACTTACGCTGTAACAGGGCACACGCAGAGGAATGAGTAGGTAACAGGAAGAATGAATTGGCTGAGTTATGCTATCTAGCTCTGCTACATGAACATGGAAAGTTAAGGCGACTCGTGAGGAGAGTCGCTAGTAATCCAGGCGACTTGTTGTGAGGTCGCCTGCAACCTTTGGATGGTCATCTTCAATGTCAATGAATATCTTTGACATGTGTACGGATAACAGTACCGTAGAACTGTTACACCCTCCCCCACTCAAAACGAAACCAACGGAAGTCGTATTGTGGAGAGGTTGTGATGGACGCGCGTGACTCGATGGGTTCGGCCATCAACATTGTCGGAATGTCGGGGGGTTCAAACAATCGCAAGGCGAACGAGATCGCCCCCGGTGGTAAAGAAGGCGAAGTGCTTCTCGTCGACTTGACTGGCGAAGAAGAGGCGGAAACGCCTGAGCCGTTCGAGGCAGTGCAAGGGGCCTCCAGTTGGATGAAGGGACCTTGGAAGGTGCTCTCCAAACGTTGGGGTCGTTGGAGGCCGTGGAGCAATTGTTGCGTGAACGCCGCGAAGAAGAAGCGGCACGGAAGGCCGACGAGGCAGAGCGGGCTGTTCAAGAAGTGCAGCGTCGATTGCGCAAAGTGCGGAAATGCCCAGTGCTGCGACGACGACGTGGAACTTCGAAGAGCCCGCGGCGATTGTGCCGCGGGAGAACTTTTGGACCTTGGAGGATCTTGAATTCGCGCGAGTTCGAATGGACGAAGTTCAATTCGTGGACGACTCGGGCGAAGCGTTTAGGATGGGCGGAGTTGGCGAAGCAACATTCGAATACGTAAGCGACGCCACGAGCGACGTCAGTGTCGTCGACGAAGCCGACGAAGCCGTCAAACCAGCGCGGGTGTTCGAAGCCAACGCGTATTTGACAGAGTTTGGGCGAACCCATGATGACTTCGAGGGCCACCTCGTTTGGATGCTGAACGCCGTAGCCACGATGACGATTGTGGCCGCTGATGAACGAGGGTTCGCGCGCTACAAGGACCGCATGCGCGAAGGCGATCCAGGTTGGATGCTCGACGTGGGGCACGTCGACCTGTGTGAATGCGAGACGTTGCTGGAGTACATTACCGTGTTCGTGTACTCGTTGCTGCGACCAAACGCGGGTCGGCAAAATAATCGGCGTGTGGGGTGGCCGACGACTGTGGGGGCCTTGGCCGGGTCTTTGGCTAATATTGCCTTGGCCCGTTGGTCGATTTACGGGCGTCTATCCGCCGAGCTTGTCGCGCGGATCGCTGTTCGCGCAGGAACACGGGGTGAATGTGAGGTAATTTGAAACGGACTTCGGCTTCTGACAACCATCGCGTAGATGAACCGTCTGCGACGGCAAGCTGTCGTCCGCCCTTCGTCCATTTCGATTGCACCACCTGTGGTGCGGTCGAGTGCAGTGTAAACGACGATGGGGATGGCGCTGTCGATTCTGCGAGCAGGGGTGCTGGGAGCGTCACCCCTACTTTAGGAAGGACGCGGAATCCTCTAGAGGATCCGCGGCAGGCTGGGCGGCAGGCTGGGCGGCAGGAGTCGGTGCGGTCGATGACGGTGGACCGCGACCGTGGGTATGGGGGAATGAAGGCGGAACCTGCAGCGGCGGCTCCGGTGCAAGGTCAACGTCCAATGCTACCGGCGTTTCGGACGGAGCGCGCCTGGCTGAGGGCGGAGGCAATGGAATGGAGGGAAATCCTGGAAGAGCGTTCCAATCGGTGGGAATTTCGAGTTTGTAGGAAGTCGAACTCACGACATCAAGAACGGCAAACGGGCCGTGCTAAGTGGAACGCAGTTTGACATTCGCGCTGGTTCCAGGGGCGCGTGCACTAAAGGCGTGATCGGGGAGGGCCGATTTGTGGAGGAGGACAAGACCGCCGACAGAAATGGCCGCCAAATTGGAAAACGACCACGGCGGTCGGATTGCGTCACCTGCCGCTGCTGAGCGAGTACGAGGTTGTCCTTGATCTGTTGCAACACAGATGTACGACGGACAAGGAAGTCCGTCAAGTCCTGGACGGAACGCGCTGGAAGGTCGCGGGTTTCGGCGATGGCTTCGACCGCCGGAGAAGTAGCAGGAAGCTTATCCACCCTGAAAAGGGACTGTCGAGGAGTTGAGGAGTACGAGGGTGCTGTAAGTGGACAGCATAGTGGGGTGAGACGCCCATGGAAGCCTGGACGGACGTGTTGTACGCAAAGATGGCGTGGGGGAGGAGCGTGGCCCACGAAGCGGAAGGTTGGTCTTCAGAGTACGCGCGGAATATATCTTCAAGCGCGCGGTTGGCACGCTCGGTTTGACCATCCGACTTGGGGTGGTCGATCGTAGACATGGCAAGGTCGGTGCCACAGAGCTCGAACTGAGCCGACCAAAAGTGGGAGGTGAAACGGGGATCGCGGTCCGATACGATGGATCGTGGAAATCCAAAGCGACAGAAGACATGGTCGAAGAAAAGGCGAGCGGCGTCAACGCCGCTGATGGACTCCTTGACAGGGACGACCACGATGTACTTGGACGCCCTGTCGGCGCAAACCATGATACCTGTGTGACCACGAGCGTCACGCGGAAGACCAAACATAAAGTCCATGCTGACCGATGACCAGAGCTCATCGGGAATCGGTAGAGGCTGTATCGGCGCCTGAGAGGAAGACGCGACCTTGGTGCGTTGACAAGCGTCGCAACGAGCGACGTAGCGGGCGACAGCTTTGTATTGGCGAAGCCACCAATAGGAACGGGACAACGCAGCGTACATTTTATCGCGGCCGAAATGGCCGCCACTGGGTGAATCATGATACGCGCGCAGAAGGGAGGCACGAATCGCAGAATCCCCAGGGACAACGATGCGCGGAGGCGTGTCGTGGGTGGGCTAGAAGTAGAGTAGGCCATCGCGAACAGAGTAACGATGGTGTAAGGACGGTGATCGCCGAGGCTTGAGCGGCTCGGGAGTGGTGAGGGCGCTGAACACGGCCGAGCAAGTCGCGTCGATGGAATAGGCAGCTCGGATGCGGACATGGAGATCGGAGTGGAGGAATCCGATCGAGGCAAGGTCGACAGACGAGGAGTAATCTGGACGCCGAGAGAGCGCGTCAGCCAAAACATTGTCCTTGCCCGGTTTGTATCGAACCGAGAAATTGTATTCGGCGACGAAGGAAAGCCAGCGAGCCATGCGGGCTGACATGTGGGGCGTTTTGACGGCAGTTCGCAACGACGCGTGGTCGGTGTACACGACGAAGGGGTCCGCGCCGATGAGGTAGAAGCGGAACTTGGTGAGGGCGTATTTTATCGAAAGGAGCTCGAGATCGTGGACGGGATACGAGCGCTCGGCGGCATGGAGCTGGCGACTTTGAAAGGATACAGTGCGCCAGCGACCATCAGCGTCAGGTTGCATCAAGCAACAACCGATGGCATATTGGGAGGCGTCACACACGACGTGAACGGCTTGGTGAAGTCAGGGAGCGCCAAAATTGGGGTGCTCTTGATACTAGATTTGAGGGCATCGAAGGCGGATTGACAGTCGCTCGACCAAGCCCAT
>NW_008580310.1:4139-8152 GCF_000520115.1 Aphanomyces invadans
GAGGTTGTCCTTGATCTGTTGCAACACAGATTTACGATGGGCAAGAAAGACCTTCAAGTCCTGGACGGAACGCGCTGGAAGGTCGCGGGTTTCGGCGATGGCTTCGACCGCCGGAGAAATAGCAGGAAGCTTATCCACCCTGAAAAGGGACTGTCGAGGAGTTGAGGGATACGAGGGTGCTGTAAGTGGACAGCATAGTGGGGTGAGACGCCCGTGGAAGCCTGGACGGACGTGTTGTACGCAAAGATGGCGTGGGGGAGGAGCGTGGCCCACGAAGCGGAAGGTTGGTCTTCAGAGTACGCGCGCAATATATCTTCAAGCGCGCGGTTGGCACGCTCGGTTTGACCATCCGACTCGGAGTGGTCGGTCGTAGACATGGCAAGGTCGGTGCCACAGAGCTCGAACAGAGCCGACCAAAAGTGGGAGGTGAAACGGGGATCGCGGTCCGATACGATGGACCGTGGAAACTTTGAAAGGATACAGGGCGCCAGCGACCATCAGCGTCAGGTTGCATCAAGCAACAACCGATGGCATATTGGGAGGCGTCACACACGACGCTGAACGGCTTCGTGAAGTCAGGGAGCGCCAAAATTGGGGTGCTCTTGATACTAGATTTGAGGGCATCGAAGGCGGATTGACAGTCGCTCGACCAAGCCCATGGGGCATCCTTGACTAGCAACCGAAAGAGGGGTTGCGCGATGTCAGCTCAACCACGAGAATACTTGTGGAGGTAAGTAGCCAAGCCAAGCCACCGGCGAAGGTCGGTAACAGAGGAGGGAACTGGTCAGTCTATGATAGTCTTGGCTTTGTCGGGATCAGCCCGACAACCACGAATGTCCACGAGGTCGCCAAGGACAGGGATTTCATCGACCTCAAACAGACATTTGGAGAGGTTGGCGCATAAGCATAAGCCATTCTCGCGAAGGACGGTGAGAACCGCACGAAGATGCTGACGGTGAACTTCGACGTCGGTCTCGGTTTCAGAGCCGCGACTGTGGATGTAGATGTCATCGAAATATGACGGGGCAAAGTCGCGGAGAGGGCGGAACTTGGCCGTCGCCATGCGATTGAACGTCGCAGGGGCATTGGATAGGCCTTGGAGCATCACGAGCCATTCCCAAAGCATTCCACTTAATGCCGAGACGGCGGTCTTCGGCACGTCAATAAGGCGCATGAGAATTTGATAGAATCCATCGCGCAGGTCGATGGCCGAGAATATGATGGATCGACCCATGCCGTCGATAATCACATCTTTGCGGGGGATCGGTGTTTGCACCGGGATGGTGGCGGCGTCAAGCTTGTTAAAGGCGTGAACGATCCGACATTTGCCGTTGGGCTTCTTCACACAGAATGTCGGGCTGCTGTGTGGGGACGTGCTTTCGCGGACATGGCCGGCGGCTTTACGAGCCGCAAAGAAGGCGTCGATCGCTTCGACTTGATCACGTGGAAGTGGCCATTGGCGAGTAACGCAATACTTCGTGCCGGGCACGAGGTCAATTTCGTGGCGTATGCCCTTGTCGGCGGGTAGTCGGCAGGGAACGTCGTCGGGGAATACATCCTTGAATTCATCAAGGAGGTCGAAGAACGGGTTCGAGCGGAGGAGGGAAGCCCACGTCTGGGACTCCGCTGGGTTGGGCAGGACAGATTCGTCTGCAGTGGACGAGGACAAAAGGTCGAGGTCTTCATCGCACGTGATCATCGCTATGCACGCGATGCCGTGCGAACGGAGGGATTTCAGGAAGGAGCGATAGCTCATCTCTGGCAATGCCAGGATGCCCGACGAGGATTGGGGCAACTTATCAAGGTTGCAAGCATGCTGAATGAACTCATCCGCATTGACAACTTGCGGGGTTGAGATTGTCGGCGCTGTAACAAGTCGACGTGACTGGCAAATCTGAGCCCAACGCGATTGAAGGGGCGAGATTGGTGTGAGAACGAGTTGGATCGATGGAAGTTGTACATACGACGGCGGCATCTGCTGGAGAGCTAGCAGACGAAGGTGCAACCTCTCGGGGTGAGGTTGCCGACGTGGACTGCGAAGACAAGTGTGTTGGGGCCAACAAGCACTCTGGTGCGGCATCAGCTACGAGTTCATTACTCATCGCCGTGAGGGCAGGGGCCACGGATATCGCTGAAGGCTGTGAAGCTTTATCAGCGGCGTGTCGTCGGATCCACGGCTGATCAGTTTTCAGCCAAACGACCTTGTGGATGGTTTTGAGTTTCCAATCGATCCATGGTTGATTGGATTTGAGCCTAGCCATTCCAAGGATGAGGTCCCAACGCTCATCCAAATCGATCACAAAGAACGTTTCGACCGAGTCGAAATCGTCGAAGGTAACAGGCAGCGTAACCACTAAACGCTGCTGGGCGGAGATGCGGCCGTCGGCCATCTTTACGCGAACCATGTCAGGGGAGTCTGACACGGGGAGAGAACCAAAGCGGCCAAGAGTGGAGCGGTTGGCGTAGTTTGCTGACGCTCCGCAATCGATCAATACAGTGAGCCGGGTGGGAAAACCCGGCACGGCAAGAGACAAAGCTACAATTTTGATGGGGCGAAGCTCGGCGCGGCAGAAATAGAAATCTGTGTTTGAGACTAGGTCTCCCGAGTGTGATACAACACCACAGACCTCGGGGGGACCTATTGGTGCCCCATTAGGGCGCCTCGCGCCTTCTGGGTCTTTTCGTTTCACGCCTCCTGGTGGTCAGGTCGACCAGGTGGCCCAGTGGATCGTCTTGGGGGACGCCCACCGTAAGAGTGTTTCCGATTGCGTGGGCGGCGATCAGTTGAGTCGGATCGCGCGTCTTGTGTAGAGGAAGTGAGCGTGCGTCGAGGGGCGCGGCACTCACGCCAAAAGAGACCCTTGCGGCCGCAGTTACTACACTTGCCGTCGTTGGTATGGGATGATGCTGAGATATCCATATCCGATGGATCGACACGATTGTTCGCTAGGGCTGAGGCGTACGACTCAGCTAGGGCGATGCGAACAGCCTCTTCGAACGAAGCTGGATAGACACGGAATAGCTGTGTTCGTGCCGGACCGTGGTTGAGTCCGGCCATGAAAACATTGACGCGGAGTGCTTCCGGTAGCGTGGAGTCGTCGTTGACATTCGCGGCCAAAAAGCGAAGGTTGTGTATGTAGTCCTGCAAAAAGATTTTACCTTGCTTGCATGCGAGGAACTTAGAGCGATATTGGAAATCGCTGTGTTGAGGAAGGAAGCGGAGCTTCATCGCCGAACGAGCTCGTCAAACGTTGCAAATGACGTCGGGTTGGTCAGGCGGATGGAGTACGCCCAGTCTTCCGCCTGAACCTTGAGATGGGAAAGGGCAAACGCCACACGTGTAGACTCGCGGGTGATGCACAGCGCATCGGCCGCGGTCTCGACTTGAAGGATCCACCGGAGGAGCTTGCCGGCGTCAGAGTCGAACTTGGTGACATCAAGCTTCACTGGCTTGACACCCTTAGTGGTGTTGGGGCTGGCTGCTTGCAGACAACCTCTTGGTACACGCGGAGAGTCAGTGCCTGCTCGTCCTGAAGTGACTGGCGCAGCTGGGACATTGAGGATTCCAGTGTCGAACTTCGGTCGCGAAGTTGTGTGACCTCGGCTTGCAGTGCGACACCATGTTCGCGCATTGTTTTGGCTTGGCCCTCGCTCTGGTGGAGCGATTCTTCGAGGGCTCGACCTTGCTCGGTCAGCTGGCTGATGCGAGCTTAGAGGGGTTGCGTCGTTGCGTTGAGGGTGATGCCGATGTCTTCAAGCAGTCGTAATCGGGCATGGACGGAAAGGGGAGACAGGAGCGACTGGGTGTCGCCTTCACCGAGGATGTCAACCATGCGGTCGTACACCGCTTGGTGGGAAGATGTCATGGTCCTTGGACGAACTTGTAGTGCTACCAGGTGTATCAGGGCAGACGCAATTAAGGAGTAAGTAACATGAAGAATGAATTGGCAGAGTTATGCTATCTAGCTCTGCTACATGAACATGGAGAGTTAGGGCGACTCGTGAGGAGAGTC
>NW_008580310.1:20114-20745 GCF_000520115.1 Aphanomyces invadans
GCCAAGAGTGGAGCGGTTGGCGTAGTTTGCTGACGCTCCGCAATCGATCAATACAGTGAGCCGGGTGGGAAAACCCGGCACGGCAAGAGACAAAGTTACCATTTTGTTGGGGCGAAGCCCGACGCGGCACAGATGAAAATCTGTGTTTGAGGCTAGGTCTCCCGAGTGTGATACAACACCACACACCTCGGGGGGACCTATTGGTGCCCCATTAGGGCGCCTCGCGCCTACTGGTTTTTTTCGTTTCACGCCTCCTAGTGGTCAGGTCGACCAGGTGGCCCGGTGGATCGTCTTGGGGGACGCCCACCGTAAGAGTGTTTCCGATTGCGTGGGCAGCGATCAGTTGAGTCGGATCGCGCGTCTTGTGTAGAGGAAGTGATCGTGCGTCGAGGGGCGCGGCACTCACGCCAAAAGTGACCCTTGCGGCCGCAGTTACTAAACTTGCCGTCGTTGGTATGGGATGATGCTGAGATATCCATATCCGATGGATCGGCACGATTGTGCGCTAGGGCTGAGGCGTACGACTCAGCTAGGGCGATGCGAACAGCCTCTTCGAACGAAGCTGGATAGAATCGGAATAGCTGTGTTCGTGCCGGGCCGTGGTTGAGTCCGGCCATGAAAACATTGACGC
>NW_008580310.1:29631-30397 GCF_000520115.1 Aphanomyces invadans
AGCGCATCGGCCGCGGTCTCGACTTGAAGGATCCACCGGAGGAGCTTGCCGGCGTCGGAGTCGAACTTGGTGACATCAAGCTTCACTGGCTCGACACCCTTAGGGGTGTTGGGGCTGGCTGCTTGCAGACGCAGCCTCTTGGTACACGCGGAGAGTCTGTGCCTGCTCGTCCTGAAGTGATTGGCGCAGCTGAGACACAGAGGATTCCAGTGTCGAACTTCGGTCGCGAAATTTTTCTACCTCGGCTTGCAGTGCGACACCATGTTCGCGCATTGTTTTGGCTTGGCCCTCGCTCTGGCGGAGCGATTCTTCGAGGGCTCGACCTTGCTCGGTCAACTGGCTGATGCGAGCTTAGAGGGGTTGCGTCGTTGCGTTGAGGGTGATGCCGATGCCTTCAAGCAGTCATAATCGGGCATGGACGGAAAGGGGAGACAAGAGCGACTGGGTGACGCCTTCACCGAGGACGTAAACCATGCGGTCGTACACCGCTTGGTGGGAAGATCCGGAAGCGCCAAAATAGGAGCGCTCTTGATGCTGGATTTGAGGGCATCGAAGGCGGATTGACAGTCGCTCCACTAAACCCATGGGGCATCCTTGACTAGCAACCGAAAGAGGGGTTGCGCGATGTCAGCAATATCACGAGAGTACTTGTGGAGGTAAGTAGCCAAGCCAAGCCATCGGCGAAAGTCGATAAACGAGGCGGGGACTGGACAGTCGACGATGGTCTGACTTTGTCGGGATCAGCCCAACAACCGCGAATGCCGGC
>NW_008580310.1:37908-39220 GCF_000520115.1 Aphanomyces invadans
ATTTCAAGAGGTCATAAGTCTACACAGGTCTAGGCATTTACATCACCATCGATACAATGAACACGACGTAAGTGTAAGCGTTCAACGCGATGGCGCCGTGGTTTTGAGTGTGCCCCGAATTGGAGTCCCGGGCGCGTCGATTTTTTTATAATAATCTCATATCACAATTTAGAACTTGTATGCAATAAAAATACGAACAAATGTAAATTATTCAATTATCTGGAAGAGCATTTTCAAAGCTCTGACGAATCCCTTCAGAAGACACCAAGTCCCAGGCAACGATGGCACGCTTCACCATGGGCAAGCGCTTCTGCTGCGAGGTAGGTGATAACAGATCCTCGTCTTCCCCGAACACTTACTCCTCATACAACCACAGGTTACTTAGGTTGCGCTAGAAGGGTGCCATCACTCCAACATCCAAGGGCTGACAGACTGAAGTTGCGTTTGGTGGCAGGGTGCACAGGTGAGCTCCAAGATCTTCATATACCATCTTTTTCCCTCCATCGATGCTTGGTTTGGTCGGGATTGCATTATTCAACAAGACAATGCTGCAATCCACTGCCCTCGCGAGACGTTGGCTTTTCTGGACGATCAAAATGTTCAGTTTATGGACTGGCCTGCCCTCTCTCCGGACTTAAACCCCATCGAAAATCTGTGGGGGATCTTGGCACGTGCTGTTTATACAAAAGGAAGACATTTCAAGTCAAAACGCGAGCTGATCGAGACGATTCAGTCCGAATGGACTAAAATTCAGCAATCGACGTTGGACAAGCTGCTTCAGTCGATGCCAAAGCGTTGCATTAGTGTGATTAAGTTGGATGGAGCTAAGACAAAGTATTAAGTGCTTTAGCATTGCTTACAAGAGAATATATTTCATTCTTTTCTACCATGTCCTTCCAGCTGTATTTCTCCATTACAATTTTCAAGTACACTATGTTTTGAATGATTTCTTGGATTTTCATGCGGTAAGTTTAGTATCGCATGTCGCTATGTGATGGATTTAGATTTGCAAAGCTGATCAGAAATTGAATGAAGCATACGGGTGGAATTCGGAAATAATGAAATGTCCTATACTTTTTCTACCACAGGAGTCTTGTTGGCCACATCGGAGACGTGGCTTTCGAAGTTGTCGACGAGCACAACTGAAGGGCCTTCAATGCCACGACCAAGGAAATCACGTAGGTAAAGTGCCCACACGCGTGCATCCATCCAGGCATTCTCTTGCATCGCGTAATGGGATTCTTTGGGAAACTTAGGGAACTCACTAGTGTCAATCCGCCCACCAGGTACGCCACGCATGATGATCAACAGA
>NW_008580310.1:50485-51648 GCF_000520115.1 Aphanomyces invadans
GCTCGAGGGCGGCACGGTTCTGGTGGATGACTTTGGACTTTGCGGCTCAAAGGTTGTCTAGTGGATGCAAGGTCATTCGGCCGGTGGTTACACCTCGTCTTGCTGTTGCGAGCGACAGTTTTTTATGTTGGGACGAGTTCCTGTCATCACCTCGGAGGTAGGAGTCGACTGCACCCTTCTTCTCCTCGGCGGTAGGGCATTGCTTGTTTTCATGCGAAGAAAGGTCAGATAATAGGAAAATGATCTTCATGCACTTGGCAGTAAACAATTAGGCGTGCAATTCCCACGCTTCTAAGTTTCACGTTGATTAGAACAAAATTTATGTTGATCGAACCTTTGCATTCCATATCTGCAGTGACATAAAATACTTTGCATCCAATTCACGTTGATTGGAAAATGTTGGCAACTTGGATGGAATGCAGGAAACGACGGAAATCCTTCCCCCGTGATACTGAAAAAAATATCTTGAATTTGTATGAGTAAATGGATCTTTGGTTTTGCAGAAAAAGTATTCTGCTGACCTTTCTGAGTTGCGCGTAACACCGCCGTCATTGGTCAAATTTCGGGAATTTTCGCCCACGACCAAGCTGTTGTGACCAAAATAGATAAGAGAAATTTCAGTGTATTCACAACTAGTTAATACTTGAAGTAGTACAGTACATCATCCAGGTCACTGGGGCAGAGCCTTCGTAAACGAGTGACTGACAGATTAACAAGAAGTTTCCTCCCATACGACAATCATTTGCTGAATCACAGCCAGTCTCTTCTCCGCCGTGGACACCACAGGCTTTTCGTGGAGCCACTTGTACCACAGTTTGCTCTTCAAAGGGCCCATAACGGCGATATCCTAAGGTTGGCAGTTGAGTTCTTGGGTAGGGGCTGAAGAATTCTAAACAGTCGAGGAGATATGATCTCATAGATTCATCAGGCACATGACAGTCCACGATGTCTGTGATGATAATGGATGGTTAATCCATCTCATACTTCAAAAACTCTGTAAAAAGGAATTCTCTCATCCGGTGTCCATCCAAGCATTTTCTTTTACGACGCAAAGTGACCAGGCGGGAAAATTGGCAGATCTCTTGTGTCAATTTATCCACCAGGTTGCCCCTTCATAATGAAGTGCTCCCCGTCTTTGACACCAATCATGAAGTCAAGGAGCT
>NW_008580310.1:51748-52882 GCF_000520115.1 Aphanomyces invadans
GTGGCTTCCAGTGAGGTGAAAGACCACGGACCTCCTTCGTTATGCTTACTTGTGCATTCGCGAAATGGCGGCTCGCAAGCGTTGTCGCACGAAAACGAAACTTTGTCGTGGCATACGTCACCGGCCTGGCACACGCCATTCGGAACGCCAACCGCGCATCCCATGTATTCGCCGCGGGTGATGGACGTTTGGAGGTTCTACGAATGGCAGGTGGACAAGCCATGTTACACACTGTTGATTGTATATCAGAGCGGTCAGACTTCGATCCCGTTGTACGATGTGAACACGAGCAGAAACGACACGGACACGAGCACCGCCGTCCGAGTGCACTCGCGCGCATCTTTCATTGCCGAGAACGATATCGTCGATTTTCTTTCATCGCCGAGAAAGGTGTCGTCAAATTCTTGTTTGGTCGAAATAGATCAAACTATTTTGCCTCATTGGCATACAGTTCATCCAAAAACTATGGACGCACACAAAAATTTTCAAGTTGATTGACAGTGGTCGAACGCATCGACCGACCTTCCGGATAATTCATCAAATTTCAGAGATCACAACCTCTTCGGTGCTTTTGCAGTAAATATTATTCATTTTGAAAATTATTTACTGTTAGAGGAATTACTCATCACCTTCGTAGTCACCTAAGGTGCATTCGTCGCAGCTGTCACCATCACTTTCGATTTCGCTGTCTGAGGAGAATGGAGTTCCAGCCGCATCGTCTGCATCGTCGACGGAGTCCAGGTACGCGGCCATTTCCACCACTTTCCGATCTGTATGGCCAATGCAGTCGAAAATCACACTGCTCGGTAGGCGGCCAAATTCATGATCAAGCCGCTCACGCACGTCGTCGAGGTATCGTACAGTCGCCCAACAGCGCCCTTGACGTAGGACCAAATCATTTCGATAGGTTGCAAGTCACTGTGATACGGCGGCGTGAAGACGACGTGATGCACCCATGACCCTAAAGCTGACCAATTAAGATGAAGCATGAATTATCGGATGGCAAACAAATAAATTCCGTCAAGGTTATTACGACACAACGAACGAATAGACTCTTGCGAGAACTTTATCAATTGTCGGAGACTATAACTATTTAGGATGCAAATTGACGATCATTCTTGACTTTGATTGCCC
>NW_008580310.1:52982-53297 GCF_000520115.1 Aphanomyces invadans
AAGTGCTCCCCGTCTTTGACACCAATCATGAAGTCAAGGAGCTCGGAAGCATTCGGAAGGGACTCCTTGCGTCCAAGCCCACCAAGAGTGTACTTCTTGCCGTTGCATGATTTCGTCAATTTCGTGTCACAGCTTGCAAGCCAATTACGCCAAGGCGTCCAATCAACTTGATTGACCTTAGCATATCCTTTTGAGGTTATAAGAACTCGGTCGAAGAGTTCGATGAACTTCTTGCTCTCGGCGTTCGTGTACCTCGTGTAACCCATGTCCTTTTTGTCAAGCGGGAAGTTTGAAGCTGCCAATCCGTATTCAAAT
>NW_008580310.1:53397-54006 GCF_000520115.1 Aphanomyces invadans
AAAGGAATTCTCTCATCCGGTGTCCATCCAAGCATTTTCTTTTACGACGCAAAGTGACCAGGCGGGAAAATTGGCAGATCTCTTGTGTCAATTTACACAAGAGATCTGTATCCACCAGGTTGCCCCTTCATAATGAAGGTAATAGGGAGTTTGTCACCACTTGATCGACAGACATGACTGCGGTCAACTGGTCTGAGTGCTTCTCACTCTTGTCAACCTTGGAAGAGCCACCCATCTTGTCTATGGTGTTGGTAGGGGGGGCATATCTTAATAGACAGCTGTTTCGTCAATGTTTATGATGTCGCATGGAGCAGTGTCACGAAACTTGGACCAGAAGGCGGCAGCGAACGCTGTCTTCGTATCTTTCAGTTCAGACCGGAATACCTTGGTTGGACTTCGTACTTAAACAGGTGGCGAGCGAAGTAGCGCAGGCAAAACTTTAAGAGGCTATGATGTGCCCTGCCATCTCTTTCTTGGAAGTAAGGTATTGGTCGAGCCACTCCTTATGATGAGTCTTGATGTACGCGAAGAGGTGACTATGAATTTGAAAGTGCTCCCCGTCTTTGACACCAATCATGAAGTCAAGGAGCTCGGAAGCATTCGGAAGGG
>NW_008580311.1:0-6151 GCF_000520115.1 Aphanomyces invadans
AAAAAATACGCCCTGTCGTTCACCAACGTTTCCTCCGGCAAAGTTACGTTTGACTCCATGGTTGATCGCGTCTTCATGGACGAAAAATGGTTTTTCCTACGCAAAGTCAAGAACAAATTCTACCTGGCTCCTTGGGAACACCTACCGCAACTCTGAACATAAAGCAAGCGCTACATCCCAAGCGTTATGTTCTTGACGGCTGTCGCGAGACCTCGAATGGTCGACGGTGCTTTTTTCGACGGCAAAATTGGAATCTGGCCCTTTGTTGAGGTTTTGGCCGCCCAACGTCGAAGCAAACGCAGAGAGGCTGGCCCGATGGAGACAAAGGCCGTGACTTTCACGAAGACTACGTACAGAAGAATGCTTGTCAGTAAAACTTTTCCTGCAATCTTCGACAAATTTCCCATGGACGTACAACGTATTGTGGTTCAGCATGACAATGCGAAGCCCCACACAGTCTCATTCGACAGCGAGGTCATTGCTGCAAGCAAGCTTAACCGTCGGCATATTGTGTTCGGTGACCAGCCAGCAAACAGCCCGGACTTGTACGTCCTTGACTTGGGCTTCTTCAACTCGATCCAGTCGCTCCAGCAAAAGATACCCGCTTTCACCGTTGACGAGTTGATCAGTAACGTGACGAGCGCTTTTGCCAACGTACCTGCCGAGTCGCTGGACAACGTGTTCTACACGTTACAGTCTGTCATGGAATGCATATTGGAGACTGGCGGGAGCAACAAGTTCAAGCTGAGACATATTGGCAAGGAAGCAAAACGTCGAAATGGTGAGCTCGAAGAGTCGTTGACATGTTCTGCTGACACGTACCTTGCTGCTCGTCTTGCTGACCTTTGATGGAACCTCATGTATTTTTGACCAATATAATTGATTGTACTTCATATTCATCCAATAGTGTGAAGTGACGACAATCATACCCGGTTTTGATAGTATGAATGACGACAATTCAAACCGGACAGAGGTAGTAATACTTTCAATGAATGATTTTTTTATGCCAGTGAGCTCAAGAAGTACAAAATTTCAAAAGAAAAGGCAATCTGGCTTGTGAGATACGAATGAAGGTCCCCCGGATGCCTTCGCGGACTGTCAATCTCGATCGTTCATTTTAGCTGGTCATGAACTTGACCGTTCGACATGGTTGCTCTCCACATACAGTAGTACCCCCCCAATCGAGAGTACTTTCACCACGCCGAAGTCAGCGCTGTCAATATGCGGGCTCCTTTCGCTGACGGCAAGAATTCAGTGGCATGCAGCCCACGTAATGTGTGACCACCGCCGTTCCAAGATGGGTTGGTGCGTCCCCGGGAGCTGAATTATGTGGGCGTCAGTCAGTGTATTACACCAGAACACTAAGTGGTGCAGGAGCTCGTCGTTTCAAGTGTTCGTTTGCAGTGAGCAGTCACGGCTATGACTGATTTTCCATGAGCGTGCAAGGAAGAGATTTCGACGAGAAGATCTGTGGGGTGCATGTTACTTCAGCTAGAATCACATGACAGGGCGATCAAAAAGCCCGAGTCGACGACCCAAAACGTATGAAGATGGAGGACTTCGTTCTTGAAATGTTAACTTTCGCCATCTCGAATGCATTCGTCTAGACCAGAGTGGTCGTGGTCGCGGTGTTGGTGAACGCGACTTGGTAGGCAGGAAGGGTGCTGCGGGGACCAAACGAGCAGTGGCCAGGAATGTACGCTTCGACTTCGGTCGCCATTTGGGCAATCGTGCAGCAGTTGCAGAAGTATGCACACAAGAAATCTTCGCATTCGCTGCCTTGAATGTGATGGAAGCGGCGGACACGCGTGCGCAGCAATGCGAGAAAGAGCGCCGGCAAAAGCGCGGTCAACGCGCTCAAGACGCCATACGTCACGACGCGGTTGATGCTTTCAGGGTTCCAGTGACCTTCATCGAGCTCGTAATCGTCGATTTCGGATTGTGTCAACCCAGCAAACGTGTGATGGGTGCAGTAGATCACAAAGAGCACTGTCAGCACACCACAGTACCCTCCGAAGGCTCCAAGGCGGGACGCAATTTGCGCCACCGCGACGCACGGGCAGAACAGCGCCATCAACGCTACACAAGTTTACTTGTTAACTGGACAACCTTGATGGAACGTCAACGTACTGTTGGGAATCGACTCGAAGCACTCGAACAAACCGGCCTTCCACATCGTGCTGGCAACCACAGGTATGCCATACGGTCCTTGCGCCGGTCCAGTGACGTATCCAGTGTAGTGCGGTGGAAACGGGATGGGCTGCGGCGGCACGAACGCAGGCTGGTACGCAAGCGGCGTCTTCTCGTCGACGTGGGACATCGCAAAATGATGAAGGTCCAAGTGGTCGCATGGCAGGAATGTGTGTGCGACTGTTACCTGCACTCTGATCGAAGAACAAAGGTCCTCACGGTGCCGACGAACAATGGAGAGAGGAAGTAGCGGGACAGTGGTTTGCTTCATGAACACGTTGGAGTTCAAGTCCACTACGTCCATTCATGAATATATTCACTCGATACAGCGGCTTGAACAGCCCACGACAGCCATCACAAATACACAACTAAACCTCCTTTGTTATTTTGCATCCTCCATACTTTAGAATTGGACTGACTATGCATGGTATACACGTACAGGTGACAACGGGGGAACGCTTCTACCACTGACCCGCCGTACTTGGAGATGAGGGCTTCATGACAGGGCTGCACCACATCCAGTCCGTCACGACTTGGTCTTGGCACACGTGGAGGGGGGCGCCGTTAAGGCCACACCCCCTCTCGTTGACCACTGAATTCGTCCATGTGAATAGCCTTCAAAAACACATGCTATAGAATGTGTGATACCTTCCAAAACTTATGTGTAAAGACTTGCTGGGCGTACTATGATCAACATTCGTCGTGCGTGAATGTATGTCAATTCTCACCCAACCACCGACATATGCAATCTCGACGACACTATGTAGCAATCTCTATATACTAATACCTTTATGAATTGATAAATTGCTTTTTGACGATTTCTCTCGGCGACCGTGTTGCCGGAATATGTGGATTTCACAGCAATTTTTGAATGCACCCAATTCGTTGCATAAAGTCCTGAACGTATAATGCTGAAACTACGAAACGCCTTGTGAATATCCAATATCAAATGTCACACGTACGCTTTACAATATTTCTCGGAGAAGTGATATCATTCATGCTGCAGAAACCCTCGATTCAAGTGGATTCACCTTTATAAACGTATTCCTTGTCACTATCGATAAATGACCGTAGCGTTTGGACGATGTGGTACACTGTACAGTAAAATGTAAAGTGCCATTGGATGTGACAAGCGCGTGGTTTGGGTAAAAAACGTTTTCATCACCCTCTCAAGCTGTTTTGTAAGCGTTTTGAACATGGACGCAATGACAAGACTGACTTCCACCTTTACCTCCGCCGCGTGTTATGTCGCCCTCGAACCCTGAAGCGGCCCCGCTGCACCGCCGAGAACAAACCGAGCCGTCGTACCAAAAGGACCTTCCCGATGCACACTTCCCCAGTGTGACAGTCCATGGGCTACCTTCGCCTGCGTGGAAGGCCGGGATCTGTGGTTGTTTCAGCTCTGGATGCAACAACGGTACGAACGTCACGTCCTCGACGTGAGAATTGAACTGTGGTTATGTAGTGATCATGTCCACCTTCTGCCAATGTATCGTGCTGGCACAAGTCGCCTCCCGACTTGGGAACGTGTTTGGCGGGTACACGGGTGTCTTGATCGGCGTGTTTTCGTTCGCCACCCTCGGCAATCTCTTCCGCGTGTACGCTGAGCTCGACTGGTACTCGATTTACACCCATGGCCGCCCTGTCGACATCTACCTGGAAGCGGAAGCCACTCGATTCAACTTGGCCGCGATCTTTGCGGCATTGGTAATTGTTGTCTTCGTCGCGTGGCTGCGCCATCGCGTCCGCTCGTTCTTCCGCATCCCGGGAAGCCCCGCCGAAGACTGTTGCTGCTCTTTGTTTTGCCACTGCTGTACTGTCGCGCAGCTGTCTACCCAAGTCGAAGTGTACAGCCCAGGGCAGTGCTGCTCTCTCGGTCCTCGAGACACGTTGCCGGCATACTACGTCGCAGTCCCATTGCAATAGATGTTCCTATGGAATGCAGAGTCAAGTGTTTTGAGTAAAAAAGCTTTGGTGTTGGCCATTGACATTCACCACTTCATGTTGTGGTGGTGAAAGCTGCAAGGCTCACCTCGGATAGAGTGCACATGAGTCAAGTCTTCCTCGACATGAGCTTGTTCCATGGAGCTGACGAGCGGCGTGCATTGCCCGTGTCAAAGAGGCCGCCGATGAAGGTTTGCTCGTGTGCTTTTCGCGGATCGGCGCTGACAGAGATGGCCTGCTGTGCACGCCGCTTGCCATCGGCTGGATTATCCTTATCTTCGTTGGCATGCCGCATAGCAAAACGTTTTTCGTCGTATCCGGAAGATCGACCTTTTCAAAGCATGAGGTGTTGCGGCGGGTGCATGCCAGGAGCTGCCTTCGTTGGTCAAGGTAAGTCCCCTCAAGATTGGCTTGGGCGACGGTGAATTGCGTGTGATAGGCGTGCTTGCGTGCTGCTGTCCTTGTGTGTCGTTGGCGCAGATCAGCTCCCGACTCGACATCATTGGAGGGTACTATGGCGTGCTTTGTGGTTCGTGTGGTGCTGTTGTCGGGGCATTAGCTGCGATTGTGGCAAACGTGCGAAGCCAAAGCATTTTGTCAGATCCATCACTTCATTCTACATCGTCGGCCGACGACAGTTTGCAAGCACCATTTGGTATCGCGACGCTGTCGTTGGCCTGCTCGGTCGCGCTCGTTGTCTATACCACGCTGCTGCGAGAACATCTGCGCCAAAGGCGGGGAATCAAGAGCTCAATCGTGGCCGACTACTTGTGCGCGGCATGCTGCCCTTGTTGCTGCATTGCACACATGGCGATCGAGGCGGGGACCCCAGAAAGCTACAAATCGTGCCCCATCGGTCCATGTGCAGTTCTTCCTGCTTACGAACCAAAGTAACGTCAGTACATCATCCACGGGAGTTTTGCCATCACGCATCTTTTGATCCATGAGGTCATGTACAGCGCCGGCAAAGGCTTTCAAAGTCATGACCCTTCAACTCCTCCGCAAAAGAAGCATTACGTCCACAACTAAATTAACCGACTACTTTGAGATGACTGTGCCTCGTCGCGGCGAGCGCCGCGGCGCGCTGGCCGGCGAGGCGGCCAAACACGACGCATTCCGTCAGCGAGTTGCCACCGAGGCGGTTGCCGCCGTGGAGACCGCCGGACACTTCGCCCGCCGCAAACAGCCCCGTTGCGACGTTGTGGGTGCCCAGCAGCACTTCGGCATGTTCGTTGATCTGTACGCCACCTGCCATCCAAGTATGAGCATCGATCGTCCTCCAGACCAAAAGCACGCACCCATGCAGTAATGGACCACGGGCTCCACTTCCAACACATACATCGGCCGAAGCTCCGTCACGTTGGCAAACGCCGTTCGGCCAAACGCGTCCTTGGTTTCTCCACGTGCACCCTTCAAGTACGTGTCAAATTCGACGTCGAGCACGGTCGGGGGCACCCCCATGACGTCCGCCAACCCTTCCAGCGTCGGCACGACCTTGACCAGCCCAATCTTCTCGTAAAAGCCGAGCCCCAGCGCCTGACACGCCGCCTGGACTTGGTCCGTTTGCAGCAACACGAGGAACGACCGCTTCTCCGGCTGGGCCAACATTGCGTTCGACACTTCCTTCCGGGTCGCGAGTTCGTTCACGAACCGATGGCCTTGCACGTTGAGCAAGATGCCGCCGGCGCCGCGAAGGGCTTCCGGCGCCAAGTACCGAGTCCTAATGCCCCCGCGTCAGATCGATTGGAATGACGGAGGAAGATCGTACGATTTGTGGCGATCCTTCGGGTCGATGAACCCAGTGGGATGCAGCTGCACCTTGTCCGTGTCCACGAGCGCCGCACCCAACGCCGTCGCCAGCTCCAAGCCATCGCCCGTCGCCCACGGCCCGTTTGTTGTCGCAAACGACTCCATGCCCGGCGCCAACGATTTCAGCAACGCCGTGTTGGCCGAATACCCACCTGAACCACACGTGTCAAACGAGCATGCAGCACCGACAAGAACATGCAGTCGTACC
>NW_008580312.1:0-4504 GCF_000520115.1 Aphanomyces invadans
CCTGGATCGTTGAGTAGCCAAGAGACGTGTCGATCAGGATCACCCACCAGGCCAAATTCTACCATACTCCGAGGCATGAAGTATAAAGTCTAATCCAATCACTTTTGCATTGTCAACGGCTTGTCCACATCGTTCAGGACCTTCTAACAGGTTATGAGCCCAAAGACGAATCACCTGCAATCATCGAAGAACAACACAATGCCTGCCTCGACTCTCACCAACCACAATTTTGGAAGCTGGAGAATTTGGTTTGGAGCCAAGCTACGAACCAAGCGACTTTTCCAGTACCTCTCGTGGGATGGCGCTGAGAACGAGTTGAACGGTTTTGCGTTCAATGCCTTGGACGATGCCAGAGCCCTGGGAATCCTCACCGAAAGTTTGGACGAATCCCAGTAAGCTATGCATTATACACCTCACATAGATTTTACCATCAAGTGGATGGGATTGAACGTGTTCGCCTGGCTTATGAAGCATTGGTGGCGGTACACGAACCCACACCCGTGTAGATCGCATTGCGTTGCTGTCGGAATACCATGGTCTGAAGTGGGATCCGAAAGCAACCACAATGGACGATTTTTGGCGCTGTTCAAAGATGTCACTCTGGGGATGGCAGCGACCATCATTTTGGAGACGGAAGAGCTCAAAACGGTGAAGCTTCTGTCGATGATGCCTCCTGAACTCAGGATCGTAAACCATCTGATCATGGATGGAGATATCATGTTGCGAACGGTGCCGGCAGCAAGCGTAAAGTTGCTGGCAGAGTACCGATACCTTCAAGGTGAGGGACTACTGCTGATGTCCAAAATTCGTGACATCGAAAACGTCCTGGTGGCAACGGGAGACGGCAAGCAAGGACGATCTCGCAAACAAGATAAGTTCAACAACTGTGGCAAACTGGGTCATTGGGCGCGAGACTGTTACCGTCCACGTTTGCAAGAAAACCAAGTGGGTAGAGACAACTTGGTACGCGAAATGCGACGGGATACAAGTCAAGACGATCGTTTTTTCGCCGTCGACTACAATACTTCGGCGAAGACGTCTCATCGTGTGATCATGGATTCAGGAGCCACATGCCATCTGACGGGGGACCTGTCCAAGCTCTACGACGTCGAACCCTGTGAACGTTCGGTGATCGTGGCTGATGGTCATCGTTTGGAGATCAGGACTAAGGGGAAGGTGAAGATATATGGAAAGCGTTCGACTTTGACGCTCTCCGACGCTCTTTACGCGCCATCCTTGCAATATACCCTGATTTCAATTTCCCGGATAATGGCGGAAGATCCAAACATTCAAGTCACACTCAGCGGCAAGAAATGTATCATGTCAAAGAACAACGAGGAAATCATGGTCGCGGACACCGACAACTCCTCAAGACTGTATGTCGTGAAGCCAACGTCAACAAAGACACATGTGGTCAAGCCAGTGGAATACCTCAACCAAATGCATCAAGAGCCACATCCCGTGGAACTGTGGCACCGTCGGATGGGACACATACCTCCTGACGTGATGCGGAAGTGTGTTGATCTTGGATCAGGGTTGCCTCCGATTCCACCGGATCTCCACCGCACGTTGGCTTGCGAAGGATGTCAAGCTGGAAAAATGGCCGCGTTGCCCAAGACGAAAGCGGCATCCCGGTCGTGGAAATTGGGCGAATTGATCCACAGTGATCTCAAGGGGCCAATGCGGACACCTTCCATCGCCGGATGCCAATACATGGCCGTCTACGTGGAAGAAGTGTCAGGATACGTATGGGTCAAGTTTCTCTAGAAAAAAGCGACCAAGCAGCGGCTTTCAAGGAATTTCGCCCCTGGCTGGAGCGGCAAACGGGACTTAAGATCAAATGCCTGAGATCAGACAGTGGAGGGGAGTATAAGTCCTCCAAGTTCGAAGCCCACCTCCAGAAATTGGGCATCTGACATGTGACCACGGTGACAGACAAACCGTCTCAGAACGGCAAAGCGGAACGAATGAATCGCACGTTGTTCGAAATGGCACTCTCCACGCTTCTACACGGTGGAATGCATCGCAAGTGGTGGGCAGAGGCAGTGTCGACGGCAGTTTTCATCCGAAATCGCATTGCAAACACTGCGAACGCGAAAGCTTCTCCACACGAGGTCTTATTCGATCACAAGCCCAGAAACACCAACTGGAAAGTCTGGGTGTGTGTGTGTTTCCGCCTCCTCCCGTATCAATCGAAGCGCGACAAACTGAAGGCAAAATCAGTGCATTTTTTTGGGCTATTCCGACACGAAGAAAGCATATTGATTGCTCGACATTCAAACCAACACCATCGTCCACGCTGTCGACGTCAAGTTCCTCGAGAACGTATTTTACATTATGAACAACACGGACATTGCGTGGGACGAATCCTCCGCCTCATCCGACGACGATCAAGGGGAGAATGTCAATGACGATGAAGACGATATCGACGGGGCACATCCGGCAAATGCACACGACCAAGACGCTGACAACGTCGACGACGACGACTCGGACAGCGACTATGTTGAGGGAAGTGAAAGCGATGAAGAAAGCGATGACGATGAAGATGATCGTCGTCTCCGAGCTGAACCACGGGACCAGCGTGGACATTTGTTATCTAGCCGCATACCACGATTGCCGCTATCCACCATCCAGCGCGAAGATCGAAATCAAGCACGAATCTTGGAGCGTGGACGACATCTTGTCCGCTCGGCACGCAATCGAAGGCCTCCTCAGCGTGATCCCAACGAAGGCTATGAATATGGCGGGTCGATCACGGACGCACCAAACGAACACTGCCTTCTTACGGTGGAAGGAGTGCCACGCAACCACCAGGAAGCCATGGACTGCGCCGATGCGAAAGAATGGCAACAAGCGGAAATTGTGGCATTAGATGCCATGATCGTGAACGATGTGTTTCAAATTGTGCCACCCCAAGTTGAAGACAAGTCCATCCGATGTCACTGGGTGTATGCCAAGAAAATCGACAGCGAAGGTCGCGTCACCCGATACAAAGCACGATTGGTCGCCAACGGGTTCTTGCAATGCCACGGCATCGATTACTTCGAATCGTGTTCGCCTGTGTTCAAGATGGTCACGCTCAGAACCGTGATGAGCTATATCGCATATCACGGATATCATACTGAACAAGGGGATGCAGTGGACGAGTATCTTCAAAGCGTTCTTCCCAAGCACGAGCGCGTACTGGTGAGCCAACCTCCAGGGTATCAACTTGGACCCGAAGACCACAAGATGCTACTCAAGAAGGCCTTGTTCGGCCTCAAACAAAGCGGATTACATTGGAACGAATTATGCGACAGCATCCTCAAAAAGATCGGTTACTGTCAAAGCCTTCACGATCCGTGCCTGTACACGAAAAAGACGAACGATGACAAAGTCCTCATCATTTGCGTGTACGTCGACGACTTCCTGGTGGCGGGTCCCTCCAAGGAGCAAGTCCACACCATGTTGAGCGAGATGGAACAGCACATGCGATTGAAGAGGCAAAGCACCGTTCAATACCTGCTCGGGATCAAGATAGAGCAACAACACGGGACGGTCAAGATGACCCAGCGCAACTACACCAAGAGCATACTCCAACGTTTCGGGATGACGGAATGCAGTCGCGTGTCTACACCAGAAGTTACCGGAACGGAAGCTGCCTGGGGAGACGAAGGAACACCTGCGGACAAAGAAGCATATCAGTCCCTGGTGGGGAGCCTGGTGTACTTGATGACCTGCACCCGTCCGGACCTGGCACACCCTGTACAGCGCTTGTCCCGACACCTGCATGCACCAACAACTTGTCATATGGAGGGTACTAAACGCGTGCTCCGGTACCTTCAAGGCACGTCGGAAGTGGGCATCCAATACTCAGAGAGACATGACGTTGGTGGGGTATTGCGATGCAAGCTGGGCGCCAAGTCCAGACCGGCGGTCCGTCTCGGGGCAGATTTGGATCATGAACAACGGCCCGATCTCATGGAGATTCACCAGGCAGAAAACAGTAGCTACTTCATCGTGCGAAGCCGAATACATTGCGATGGCCGAAGCTGGGAAGGAAGGCATCTTCTTGAGGGGACTCTTGGAAGACCTGGGATGCCCGCAACCATGTACTGTGTGCTGGGCTGACAATCAAGGTGCAATTCAACTGAGTCAACATCGCGTTACCAATGACAAGTCCAAACACATCGACGTATGTCATCACTTCATTCGCGAGATGATCCAAAACAAGACGCTACAGTTCAAGTATTTGGAAACCAAGGCCAAGATTGCCGACGCATTGACCAAGATCTGCGTGAAGCCCGCAATGGAAGAATTCTTCAAGAGAACCAACATGCACTTCACTCAAGGGGAGTGTTAGTGATGAGGTGATCAAGCGCATGACAACCTTGGCCATCATCATGCTGGATGCACAGTGGGATCCCTGCATCGTTGAGTAGCCAAGAGACGTGTCGATCAGGATCCCCCACCAGGCCAAATTCTACCATACTCTGAGGCAAGAAGTATAAAGTCTAATCCAATC
>NW_008580312.1:20480-21527 GCF_000520115.1 Aphanomyces invadans
ACACCGACCAAGAGACCTCCCCATGGTCAACTGACCTTTGAGCAAGTGGCGGCAAATGAGCGTCTTTCGTCAGACCGCGTTATTGTGGAAAATTTCTTTGGACGACTGAAAACTCTCTGGGGACTGGTGTCCAACCAGTACAGTTGGAAGAAGGAAGAGTACAACATTTTCTTCCAAACCTGCGTTGCGCTGACGAATGTGCACATTCGTTTTAACCCTCTTCGAAATCTTGACGGAGAGGGTTACCATCAGTACAAGAATCGGCTAATCTCTATTGGCGGCAAGATCAAGGCGAAGAGGGAAGCAAGCAAGGCGAAATATCGGCAGAACCGCAGGGCGCGCATTCAATCTGCACTGTCTCGTACTGTTTCAGGCTACGCCAGTGAGGACTTGGACCTTGGCTACGATGAGGGCAACGAGATTTTTGATTAGGCTAATTGAAAATGTATTTCACTTGTCATTACCACGTCGATTTTCGGATGGTACGATGACGGAAGCATGTGCTTGATCGCGTGCGCGACAATTCGATGGGAATACTCGCTGTCGTCGTGGAGAAGTTCCAAGAGAATGCCGATTAAGCCTTCCGGGATCAGCTTTGGCCAGTCGGCGGGGTCCGGCAGGTGCACAAGGCTCAGCATGACGTTTCCTCGAAACGCCCCTGCAAACAATCATGTCAATGCCTCGTTTAGCAAGCGCAGCTGCAGATACCAGACGCCGTGTCGGGGGCCACACGGAGTGATGCAAACAACACGGTTTTGAACTCGCGGCGGGCGACGTAGCCTCAAAAGTTCTTTAGGGTGAGGAGGCACACGCGCCACGCTGCCGATCCTTCCTCCATTTGAAGCATGTGCAGCACCGTGCCTGGTTCAATACTGTGAGCCATGGCGATGTAATTTCATTCATGTGGAATTATTCCACCAACCTTCAAGAATCAATTGAAGCGCCGTGGGTAGCCGCTGAGACAACTTGTGTAGCGTCCCGGCCGCCTTGACGGCAACAATTCCATCCGTCGAATGCAGCGCAGTCAATAGGATCGGGATCCCACCA
>NW_008580313.1:0-2822 GCF_000520115.1 Aphanomyces invadans
AAGGGTTGTCGAGGGTGAGGGGCCGCCTTTGGGCAAGGCCCAGTGGCCTCTATTGGCTGCGAACATTTGGGTCTGAGGTTTGCGGTAGCCCGTCACGTTTTCCGACAACCCCTGGATCGGCGTGCGACGGCCGATCCGCACTACATACATGGACACACTGTCTTCGTCATGGCGGCACTGCCTTCCGATCTACATTGGGAATTTGTTCGTTGGATACACGTGTTATTCCACTACACGTTGCGGGTTGACTACCAGCGCGTCAAACACGTCCTTTGTTGTGATCACACAACGAGAGTATGCATGGCATTCCTGCTAAATATTCCCCTGGCGTACTCCGCAGGTCGTTCGATTTCATTCTAACCAGACACTTTTAATGCAGAGGCATCGACTTTGGATACGAAGCATGAACAGCCTGACGGGCTAAAGGACGAAGCTGTTGCCGCATCATTCATCAAGGTACGTGAAGTTTTCAACCATGCATGACGAATGGATGTGAGGTCGTACCACACCTTTGTAAACTGGTGACTCGAAGCTTCAACCCATCTCATTCTGTTTTGCAATGTTTCGTTACTGTAGGCGGAGAATAGAAAGATGCTTCATTCGATAGCAACGGAAGTCCAAGTAGAAGTCCGTGTCGGAACGACTTGATTTCCTTGGCCCAAGCAAACGCAAACCCGTGCTTCAAATGAGTAGGCTTCTGTTCAATTCATCGTACTTTTCGATGTATTTTTTCTCTGTTCTTTTTGCATATTTGCTATGGCAGTGACGAATCTCTTCGCTCCAATTTTGGCTTCATGGATACACCTCAGGGATGTGCTGTTTAAGCACCAACCGTATCCTTTTCAATTGGATCGATCAATGCCCTGAAACTTTCATCAAGGTCGAAGACTGTGTTTCTTGCTCAGACATGAATTGATTTTTTTGGACGACGAAAATGCGCTGGAACTTGGAATTTGGCGAAAACCTTGTCATTCCGTATTTGGCAAAGTTCTGGAAGCGACGATCCCGTCGCTACAAAACGCAAGTCGCCAAGAAGAGCTCCACGTTTGCCGAGGACGACGTGTCCATAAAAGTTCGCATGGAGCGCAGCTACTTTACCACGGTACGTTTACAACTCGCAAGTTTTCTTGTTGTAACTTATCGATTCCAAACACAGTGCTCATTCCGTAGATTCCATTTTCGATAGCCGATAGCGTTGAAGTTCCTCACGACGCGCGGGCTGAAGGTACTTGGATTTGTGGACAAGTCGCAATGGAAACGTACGTAGTAACCGAGAATGGCCTAGCCTTGGATTTAAAGTCTACGAGGATTGCGTGCTAGGGACCAAATTAAGATGGTAAGTAGTCTGAGTGTTGTAGATGGTCTGGGGCATGACGGGACGGATGCTGTTTTCGGCGACTTTACCAAGCCGAAAGCGCAGGAAGCACTGCATGCGTTGAGCGCCGCCATGCACAAGGAAGGCAAGTTTGCCTTCGCTCGGTTTGTACGAGCTGCCGTGCAGCTCCAAAAAAAGTCGCTCTGCTTTCTAGTACGATACATCCACATGAAATGCGACCAATGATTGTGCACAGAGATGTTTGACATGCAGTTGCCTGGACTGCACTGCTTATGGATGCAGCAATTGCCGCTCGAAGAATATCTTCGCCCGTATGAGTTTCCATCCCTTGTAATAAATCCAACACTTCAGCCCATAGCAGGAATTGTCTCATCTGGATTTTCCAATATGGCGGTTTGATTCGCACAAAATTTCGGAATGAGTTCTTGAAGTGCTGCGTAATAAAACAATAACTACGAAATTGATCCGAAACGGTGTCTTTCTCCTGTCTATCGTCTGGGACTTCCATCGCAATTCATATTGATTCCTCAACTCGCTTTCAAGTCTACAATTTTTTGCTGAGCTTTTCCAGAATGTCCATCCTGCCGAGTACTGATGGTACCCATTAGAGCAATTCGCAGCTGCCGACGCGTTCGTCGACCAGCTTTGTCGTCCTGCGTCGACGCCGCATGCATTCAACCCTGCGCTCCGACGCTTGTACGATACGATTGCCCATCGCGCGATGGACCAAAGCACTCCTTTGGCGCCGTTACCTCCATTTGTTGAACGGAACAGATGTGATGTCCCCACTTTCAGTCGTTCAACGAATATCATTGCGACTTGCAACTTATCATGTAGGCATTTGTGGGAAGACCGATCGCTGATTGAACCAACTCTACCTGCCATTCAAGCTTTTGACAGGCCGTTTCACCTGAAAGAGGTGCAAAGCCAAGGATAATAAGAAGTCGTTTTGGAGCGATATCAAAGTCGACGCGAAAGTGACTGCAGCGAGAGGGACCGAAATATCTGCGATTCCCGCGGAGGCCAACGACGGCGGTGGTGATGACGATGGCAACTTGGACTTGGATGTAAGTGGAATGTTCAAGATAATTCAAATTTATGGCTGTGGAACAATGGGATTGCTGGGTGAAGACGTGACGGCGGTGGGGTCCATGAACTCTATTTCGGACTTTGAAGCACTTCTTTCCACCAAGCAGTTGGCCAAATCACAGGATCAATTCCAATCGTACATGTATTCATTCCTGTCATTCAATTTTCACATATCATGCAACTCGTTGGACCAACGCAAACTTACGGAGGTGTGTAAAGTAGCGGTTTTGGGTATGGAGCAGCAAATCTTGTGATATTAGAGAGATTCTGCAAACGTCCGTTCCCGCTCCCGTTCCGCTCCCAAAGCCATTTTTCTGACATGTTGGGCGCGAACAGAATTCAAAATCTATTTGTCCTGCAAGGTTCTGTTGCCGTTCAGCTCCGACAAGTCCGCATA
>NW_008580313.1:8395-9385 GCF_000520115.1 Aphanomyces invadans
ACGGATTCGTCATCAGCTCTGACAGGTTCTGTTCCCAATCCACAACAAGTCTGGAAGGTCAACTTCCGCTTTTGGCACAAAACGGGAACGGGAACGGGAACAGACGTTTGCAGAATCTCTCTATTTTTGCCAAGACGCGGTGGGGTACCATTCCAAGGGTCTCGAGTGCTTGCGTTACTTTCGCTGGCGAAGCCCAGGGGTAGAGTCTGCCAATCCATGCCATGTCTTTCTATGGTATTTGTGGAGGATTTGGGTTTTGCCCTGGTTGGTCTGTTTGTTTGTCGAGATGAGACGATATTCAGTACGATAACATGCAATTGACGCGCCTAGATTCACCGGACAACGTTGTTCAACGAGTTTTTGCACCAGTTGAAAAGTGAGTTTGCTCCAGGGAACGCTCCTGTATGCCAGCTGCTTGTCCAGCACCACTTCACGCTTTTTAGCACACGTGACGACCCGGCATAAGCCCCCAAGCGGCCGAGATAAGTCGTGACGGAAGATGCATTGAATTGAAACGTGTGGAGGGTGATGAACTTACATGGCTGGTGCTTGCATACATGGAATGCAAGGCCTACTTCTTTCTTCGACTTCAACATCATTTTTTCGTTTGATTGGCCAGCTGACTACGAAGTACGAATTCGGTGCAGCCAATGATTGCAAAAGAAGTAGTATTTTTATTCCGATGTACTCATCAATCTTTAAAATTTGAAGGTACTCCCTCTGTCCCACAAATATTGCGCGAGTTTGAGGAGGGTGTACATGACTGACAATTAAATTTTGAAGACAAATTCAGGCTGTGTGTATGCCTCCTCAATTCGGGAATCGACACCTCTAATTGGATCATTGCACACATGCGCGCCAAGAGCTTTCTAAGTGTGTAAGTTTGAGCACGAATCTCAAAAACGAGGGTCATTTTTGCCGAGTCAAAGGTAGCATACAAACTTCCATATAAAACATACATCAGAATTGACGCACATTCAAAATCTCATC
>NW_008580313.1:17025-18972 GCF_000520115.1 Aphanomyces invadans
TTCGAGGAGGAGTGCGTCATTTTTCTGAGTCGCGCAATTATTGTGGGACAGAGGGAGTAATAATATTGTGCAAACTCCACACTCTCCCGAAGCAGCGGTTTTGCATGGATTGTAGCGGGTCATTCATTGACACGGTGGCCAAATTGGTTGAAAGTCAAAATCGAAGTGACTGATTGCTGAGTTCGACTATAAGCGTAAGCGTTTGACGCGGTGTCGCAGTGGATTAGTGCGACGGCATTACATCAATGAGGTCTGGGTTCAAGTCCCGGGCAGTGTCAAACTTTTTTAAATTTCAATTATTCAAACAAATCAATACAAAAAGAAAGTAATTATGACTTGGCATGAAAAAAATGACAAAATTAAATTTGGCTCAACTGCTAGCGAGGAATGGAGGAATGGCCTTGTCGAAACTGGCTCGGGTCACGTCAGCCGGCACCATATTCCAAGCTGCAATTGCTCGCTTGATCAATGCCATTCTCTTCTGCTTCGTGGTGAAAGAAGTGGATCCTCATCGTCACCCTCAATCATTTCCTCGTAGAGCCAAAGCTCCCGCATATGGCGCTTGAATGGGGGCATAACGCCAACGTCGAGCGGCTGGCAGAAAGACGTTGCATTCGGTGGATACGAGACTCGAGTCATGTAATTTGCTGCTTAAATTTTGGCTGACTGCTTTTTTAATTGAAAAGAGGCGGGAGAATATTATTGTAGCCAAATGCTAGAATTTTAAAAATGTTCTTGATTGGACAAAATTTTGTTGAAACTTCGATAGGCCTTGCATTCCGTCGTTCCGTGTAGAACTTTTTGCAGCCAGAAGACAAAGTCAATCAGGAAATTGCCGCCGCTGCCCCTGCCGCTGCCGAAAACGACGAACAGGATCTATTTGCAGACCTGGAGTAAAAGAATCGAGAACATTAAACGCCAGCTTCCGCGCTCGACGAATTTTACAACATGGAGTGGATGGAAAGTAGAGTTTGCTCTGTAAAACCAATTATATTGCGACTCTAAATTGCACGGGTTGTGCGCACCGCAGAGGTCGACTTCAAGCTCAGCTGTCGGGACATGCTTAGCGCCGTATATGTTCGGTGTTGGCGGAAGCGCCACACGAGTCGCACAGGGCTTCTTCATGCAGAACTTGGCAATGGTGACCTAAAAAAAGTGTTGTCCAAAGAGGGGAGATATTCATGTCGCAATCCACGCAATATGAGTTTACGCTGCACTGAAAATGCTCAGCATCAACGATCCACTGCGTTTCCATGTTCTGACCAAGATAGTTGTCAAGCATGGCCGCAATCGTGGAAGCGATTGTGGCAGCAGCATCTCCGTCAAGGAAAATTTTTTGCTCCGGGTTCCGCATGCATCCGTCACCTTTGCGAAGGTGCCCCACGGGTCGAGTCGCAACTTGATACTGTGCACATAGTCAGAACACCCGGTTCTGTCGAGAACATCCCCACTGCCCTGTCCATCAGGTCGCAGGATGGTCTTGCAACGGTAGGAGGTTTTCTGTGCCTTCCAGAGGCTTTTTCCTCACGTAGTAGTCAGTTCCAGCGAAGGCCACGTCAATTCATTAGGATGTCGTGACCTCATTGGCCAGTTGGCCTACACTGACGGATGGGCTTCGTCTACCGTTTACTTCTCTTCTCTTCTACTTTGATTACGAGAACCCCGATCTCCTCAACTCCGTGTTTCACCTCGGTACCTGCCCCTCCAACTCAACATGTCATTTTATTTATTTTTTGAAGTGTCTGTATTGTAATAATTAAATTTCGAACCGCCTGCTATCGGTAGCACGAAAGTGTGAAGATGTGGGCGGTTTAAAAGGCGATTTCAAGTCGCACTTAACCGGACACGTTCACTTGGAAGCTTGAGTCTTCACGGGGACTTGGAGCCGCGGTGAGACCGAAAATGTGGTCGAACAAGTCGGAAAATTGCCCTTGAAACCATAACTTG
>NW_008580313.1:25340-25980 GCF_000520115.1 Aphanomyces invadans
ACTCGCAAAACCTTGAAGGAAAAACGTCCAAGTTGTTTGGGCTTCAGGGCATAGCCAAAACAAGTGTTGCGCAGTTTCCAGGGAGCGGCAGCTGATCGGGCACTGGGAATGACAGTCCGGGTTCCCATTGATGCTTGTAGCCGAGGGGCAGCGCGTTGTGTTGTAGTCGGAACTTCAGGTCGGCGAAGACAGGCAATAAATTCTTGTCTTGCTTGAGTTCGAACTTCCAGACCGATGACTGCGGCGGTTCTGGGAGGGACAGTCGCGCCCACAGCAGGTCTGGCGGCGATGTTTTTTCACAAGAAGTGAAAAAAGGTGCTTGTTCTTCAGGGACTTCAGTGGCAGGGGGTCTTGTACTTGAGGGACAGAAATTCGCCAAGACAATGTCGATGCCAGCACTTGACGCGGCATGGTGGAATTGAATTCTTCACGCCGTGCGCTGAGTCGAGGGAGCTTGGCCAGTAGCTGTCTTGCTGAAGTCTTGTAGCTTGTAATTTTACTTGCCCGCAGGAATTCAGAGAGACTTGCTTCTGTGAGGTCACCGTTGAAGTGCCGGCAAAAATCCGCCATGGATAAAAGTCCATGCGAGACGTAGAGCTTCGAGACCCGGCTTGCCGCAAGAAGGTTGACACTTGAAATG
>NW_008580314.1:0-3502 GCF_000520115.1 Aphanomyces invadans
GTTCCGACCCTCCACAACGGTCAGGTGCAGCTCGCCCGACGTCGCGGGGCTGCTGCGATCGGGGCATGTCGAGATTTGAAGGAGGCAATGGCCACTCGACATGCTTTGGAATTGGTTTGTCAGAATGTTGGTAGGTTTGGCCAATCGGTACGTACTTTTCACCGACGCAATATACAGAGGACCTCGGAAAAATTCACCCCGTGGTACTACAAAATATCTTAAAGTTTGTATTGCTCAAGACTTAATAAAAAACGAGTTTTGCTGAAAATTTTATTACAATGAAACCAAGTAATGTAATCTGATTGGCTGAATTTCCTAGCTCACGACGAGAAAATGATGAGACGACCAGACGTCAACAAGTAGAACTGCTCAGGACATGTCAATGTTATCAAGATACAATGATATTCTACCTACAAAGCTAAACTACCTACAATGATAACTACCTACTGTGATGGCTTCGGAATGGCCTTGATGAATGAGCGGCTGATTAGATCGGATGACATTTCATCCCAGGCTTCAATAGTACGCTTGATCATGGCCATACGCTTCTCCGCAGCAGTGACCACAGGGGCTTCTCGAAGCCACTTCGAACGCAACTTGCTCTTCAAAGGCCCCATGACGCCAACATCTAGTGGCTGGCAAACACTTGTCGAGTTCTTGGGAAGGGGTTCCAAAACACTGAACAGCTGAGACGACACATTGTCGTACGACGCCTTGGACACATGGCAGTCCAAGTTGTCTGCTACGATGACAGATGGTCCACGGATCTCGAACTTGAGAAGCTCAGTCAAGTAGAGTTCCCAAACACGCGTATCCATCCAGGCCTTCTTTTGGACAACGTAGACATGACCTGGTGGGTACAATGGAACTTCGTTCTGCTCGATTGGCCCACCTGGCGCGCCCTTGACGATGAAGAGAATGGGCAATTTCTCTCCGTTTGACCGTACGGTCAGAACAGCTGTCAAACGATCCGAGTGCTTCTGTTCGCAATCAACCTTGGACGATCCTCCAATCTTGGCCAACGTCTTCGTAGGCGGCATGTCATAGTAAACAGACGTTTCGTCAACGTTTACGATATCTTCAGCCGCTGTTGACGCAAACTTGTCCCAAAACGCCGCTGCAAACGTTGCCTTCTTCTCTGCCAAGTCGACTTGCGGCTCCTTGGTAACGCACGGCACTCGTTGGGAAAACCGATGGCGTTGTGAGAAGCGTTGACAAAGCTTCAAGAGGCTGCAGTATGCATGATCGTCGGACTTCTTGCTTGCCACGTAATCTTGAAACCAGTCCATATGATGGGTCTTCATGAAGGTAACCATATGTGTGTGGGTCAAATGGTGTTCTCCATCACGAACTTGGTTCATGAAGTCGAGCAATTCAGAAGCAAACGGGATCATCTCTTTACGCCCTTGGCCGCCAAGGCTGGATCGTTTGGCGTTGCGCTTTGTTGTCATAATGCTTTCCTTGCGCTTGAGCCATCCTCTCCATGTGCCCCAGTCAATGTTGTTTGACCGGGCATATTCCTTGGAGCTCATAGATGATTGGTCGAAATCAGTCAAGAACTGACGTCTTTGAGCCATGGTGTATCTTGCGTAAACGCTCATCACTCAGTCAAGTAGCAACACTGGTTGTCGGCGTCTGCCTTGTGTCACTGCTGGCGATTGAGTCGCGTGGCGGCAATTTTGAAGGCGTCGATTTGAACTAGCCAATGACAACGTTCCAATTCCGGAATGTTGGTCATTAGTTTGTTCGCAATCAAGTCCATACATTCTGTCATATAATGATCATATTTTTTTGCTTCACGCAAGAAAACATCTCATTAGGGACTCTAGGGACTCCAGGGGCACTCGAGGCATTCGTTCACTCCCATTGTATATAGCAAATTGCCACACACCGCTATTACAGCTGCTTTAAATTCTCTGACGCAGTCGATGGCTTGTCAGAGGTACCGGAATCACCCACGAAGTGTATTTTTTTGTTCGAATACATGAGTTATATTGAGATTCAGTATTGAATTGCTTTTTATTACGTGACTTTACACCTTCAAACCCCTCGAGGATGTCAGTAGGATGGATGACATTTCTTTGTTTTGACGATATATAATTCAGAGAAATGTACAGGGGCATTCTTGTCGCAGACTACATTTGACTACTATTTTGTATGAAAACATTGTATGATATCATGCATTACGTCGTGGGAAAAAGTGTCGCCTATTGGTCAAAATTCATCTGGTGGATAATGTGCACAGGCAATATTAATATACAGGATTTGTGACGGAGTACCACGGGGTGAATTTTTCCGAGGTCCTCTGTACTACCTCTGTCTCGAAATATTTGCAACAAGAAGAATATCTTGAAAATGAAGGGCAAGATAATCGAATATTTTGAATCCAAGAAAATGTACGGATAGAGGAGAAACTGAAGAACACCAATCAAGCACTTTCGCACCAGAATTCATCCAATCAAGACATCGACGAAGGACAATATGACCAATACTTTATCCCAATATAATATGGTCCGATTCGTATCCGGATATCCGGATATATAGCCTGAATCAAGATACCAAAAAATTACCTTATGTCAAGACATGACATAGACAACAAGCGAATTTTACACGTGCGCAGTCAAAGTCATAGGTATTCAAAACCCGCTGACAGGAGGGTAGGTTTAGGACCGGGACAAAGCAGGCATGAAGTTTGGGGTTTTGGGTGGGGTAAACAATATTAGGGTAATTAATTCCGGATAAGAGCCACACATCCGTATCACGGGGTTCAATACTTCACGTGATCCACAATGCGCGCCAAAAGGAAGGACCTCTCCAAGACTGACCGTGAGGCCATTCTTCAGCAACTCGTGGCACATTTGGTATTTGGTGAATAACAAGATGTTGATCCGTGGTGCACTTGGCTTTGGCGTACATCGTGGACCTGTACAGAACCGATTCCTGTGGGCTGGTGGTAGCGTACCTGCTTGGGAACCGGAAGGTCACGGGTTCAATCCCGTGAATCCTCAAGCTTTAGGAGGAAAACGACTAATGGCCGTTAGTCCCATCTAGTCCCCAATTGGGGACTAGGCGGAGGGGTAAGAGGGATTGTCTGATCATGTGCCTTACATATGGGGAATAAAGCGAGCAGTAGCGCCCTTAGTCAGACCCCCACTAGTACCAACTAGATACTAGTACCCCGGAAAAACCTGTCGTCATAAGTGTAATGAATCTGGGCGAAGGTGATGGGGAGCAAAATAGGGATTACCTCTGCCTGGAATAGGAAAAAATATCCTACAAAAAGGACAGTGGAATGTCTAGGCTCGCACATCAGATTGTCTTCACAATCGTGGAACTGTACAGAGGGTGTGGAAACGTGCCAATGTTGACTTGGACAACACGGTTCGGCCCTGTGCCGACGTCTCATAACGCAAGAGGAACTCAGGTCGAAACCTCAAGCACGATGACGTTGCAAACCGTCTAAGAGCCTTTCCAAAGGCCAGACGAACCACTTTCAGGTCGA